>NC_141765.1:83727745-83878787 GCF_982258835.1 Parasteatoda tepidariorum
TCATGCTGTCTGTCTGTCAGAGGTGACCATACACCATACTAGAGGCAACACACACTGTACAAGCCTCACTTTTACTGTCATCTTTTATCCTTAAGTTCAGACTACATTGGATTTGTAGGCAATAGGTCTTGCCAGTGAATGGCACTTTCATTTTTGTTTTGCATACTTTATTATCATGGAATAAGCTATATCCATACCAAATTTAATTTATTTATATTCATTATTTTTTTAGATATTTGGGAAAATTTCTTCCATCTCTTAATTTTGTCGACCAGTGTACTTTAATTGTTTTTTCTAACATTTACAAATAACACCAAATAATTCTATATTTCAATAAGCACTATTTCAATATGTGAAATTCGATTTAAACCCGATCTATTTCTCTTTGTTACATATGTTTATTCAGAGAAAATGCGTTTTTGTGTTTGATTCGATAAATTAATAGTTAGTACAAATTAGGTAGTTTAGACAGTCGTTTAAACCAATATAAGCGGCATTTAATTCGTGAAAATTCGATCATTTTACCAAAAGTTATTCAGAGTGATATCTTTGTGCACTGTACAACAAAGTGGAGGCAGACTTAACGAATAGCTACGGAACGTAATAAGATATTGCAGGTAACGCATCTTGCATTCTATTCGAAAAATAAACGGAGATGTATTGAAAATGAGAGGTAGTGTACATAACGTAAATGCAAAAACAAATCACTTTGATATTTCGGGAATAACTTTTTCATATCAAATTTATGTGACAGAGCGATGAAGAAGATGAAATGGATGAAGAAAAAACTACAGTTTTAACAACAAATTTTAACAAAAATAATTAACAACAGTTCATGTGGTAACCAAGGGCTAAAGAGAATAGAAGGGCTGTTTCACTCCTTTGAAGTAACTCTCGCCGCGCCAATCCTCCGATTTTCTCCAGTGACGTCACTTTGGCGCAAAGCTCGCACTTTTACTTCAAGAACGGAGCGTTCGGCCTTACTAGCTCTAACTAATATTGGATCATTTCCTTTTGCGAGATATTCTAAGACATTTGTTATTTTCTATAATGACTTTCCTCAGTTTTTGCAGTGAATTTACAAGAATTTAAAACTATTATCGAAATGCCAGTTTGCACGATTGCAACTTGCAAAAATTCTGATAGAAAAACAAAAGGAAAAAATATAATTTTCCGCGTGTTCCCTAAAGTAAATGAACAACTATGTAAGGAATGGATTCCGAAATGACACAGTTAATATAAAACAGCATTACGTTTATTCTGTCGTTAAGAACTTTTATATAAATTCATTATCTAAATAGAAACAGCCTAGTTACTTCAAAAAGAAATGCAGGTGAAAAGAATTAAAAAATGGATAAAGTCAAAGAAAATTAAAATGTAAATAAAAAGTATAAATAAAATATATAGTATATAGTCGAAATTCTCCTAATTTCATAACATATTTTTTAATGTAGTTATTCTAAATATTTATGATTTTTTTAAAAAATTATATTCTCTTCAATTTAAATATCTATAAATTATATCATCGTAAATTTAAATGTCTATAAACAATTGTAAAATTTCTAGTTTCATTATGAACCTAAATTATTTTGTTTCAGTAATTAGCGTTTAAGATTGATGTTTCCTAATGATTAAGTATGAACAAATTGCTATTAACGACATATTTTAAAATCAGGGATTCTAAATTTAACTTATCGTTATAAAAGAATATGTAGATAAAAAAAGTGTCGATATATGCCTTCATTTTTCTTAATAGTTAAAGTTAAAACTGAACTTTTTAAAATAAAGTATTTATCGTGTCATTTTCACCAACTAGCAAAACATTTTTATAAGTTTAAAATGGTATTTTTTTAATATAATAACCAAGAAAGTTTTTTTTTAACTATGTTTATGAACGGAAATAATGTGTTAATTACGTAAAGTTTGAAGGCTAATAACCAGAAAAAGTCTAACTTATTTTTACAAGAGAAAGATGCAAAGTTACCATATCTTTGCTTGCGATCTCCGAGATCTGTAGACACAGTGACGTCATGAGGAGGGAAATCGTAGCTTCAGCTCTAAGAGCGGAGTGAACTAGCCCTTGTATTCTCTTTAGCCCTGGATACACCTGCCAAAATTATCACCACGCTTTGGTGACTTCCGGGGAGAAGTTCACAAGACACTTACAAAAAATACAGAAAAAGAAACCAACTCAAAGAGCCATATATCCGGCAGATCTCTACATATATTTTTTCAACTTTAAAGTACCTTTGGCTCCTTTGCAATCATAGTTGGCGTGAAAAGGTACCAAAGCGTAGAAAAACCAAGTGATATACTCTAACTCATTCTACGCGAATGACGATAAATGACGGCAGCTATGATAATCATTTTTGAAAATATAAAAATGTTTAAAAATGTACTTATCTATTTCCGGCTCAATCCTCTGCTGCGTGAAGCCAGTCTTGCCAGTCCGTCATAAGGTTTGGCTTGGGCGTCTTAGGCCATTGTCGCCCCCCATTAAACGTGGTATGATGGAACTTGAGATGATATACTTGTGGTCCTTGGATCCTAGAAATGAAGGTGGAAAATTAGTACGTGGAGACATTACCTAAATAAACATCATGGTTAAGATTGTACATAGAACTTGAAATAAGAGTATAGGGGAAAAAACTATAATTCATGAGCGTCATAAATAAAATAATGACGTCTTCGCTAAACGAAATCAACGAATAAATTGCTAATATACAGCCGGACTTCTATTTAACGAACTTCCATTTTGCGAATTTCTCTATTTTGTGATTTTTTTTTTTTTTTTTTTTTTTTTTTTTTTTTTTTTTTTTAGGAACTAACATTTTGGAAATTTCTTCGCAAAATAACTTCCAAATAGCGAAGTGAATTTTCTGTTTAACGAACTTTTCTTTAAGATCCGCTTTCCCTATTTCCCAAAATATTTCAGAACATTTCAAACTTATTAACGCATTTTATGGGGGAAATGACCTAAAACTGATTCTCACAGCCACTTAACTTTCAGAGAAAGCAGTAAGATCCCTTTCCCCTTTTATTCGCATTTCATACAGGAATATATACAAAAAATCAACTTAAGAGAAAGCATAGCAAAAATTTTTAAAGCATGGAACTATGATGTTACAGATTATACTATTCATAACAGTTTTGCTAAAGATGGATTCTTAGTCAGCGTGGAAAATTTGGAAACTGCGGAGGACTACGATGACATTCCAAAATGCGGGCACTGCTAAGAGAAAACCACGAAATTAACGATGATGTACTGATTAATGATTTTCTTTATTGATTCTGAAGTTGCAACCACAGAAACATTAATTGAATCGGATATTTTAGACAGTTTAAAAAATAAAAACAATGCAGCAATAAATTGTGAGGAATACGAAGATGACGACGACGGAAATGATGAAGAAATCACCAAACCTTCATATGATGAAATCATTTGAAATAATTCGATAGTAAATAATAATTTACACGATAAAGGTGTATCAATTGCTATTTTAATTATGTCTAGTGTTTATGATTTTAAAACATGTTTTGTGTTGTTTAAGTATTTCTAATTGTGATTTTTCTATTTAATGGATTTTCCATATAACGAATTTTTTTACCGGGATTTAGCAACTTCGTTAAATAGAGGTTCGACTGTAATTATTTTCATTTAGTATTCAAAGTGGATTGAGTCCTCTATAAAATGCATCGCTTATTCAAATATTTGTTTGCCAACAGAATATATTGTCAGTTCAACTTTGTATTTAATGTGAATATTCGCTTTGTTATTTTGCCATAAACAGTTTCACTATTTACGCACCATTGAGTTTTACTCAAATGATCATTATTGCATCTCTTGTAAAAAAGATTGTCCTCAGGTAGAAGTTTTACTATGAGATCATTCTTTTCTTTACAAAAACACAAAATATAATAAAGAATCAATTTACAAAATTAAAAAGAAACTATTTTCTTTTCGGTTTAAATAGGGTTTATATTTGGTTTATTTAAAACTACGAATTAAATAATAATTTACGTCCCAAACTTAATCAGGGTGCGTAGCCAGATTTTTCAGCAAAAAATAAGCACCTTTTAAATACTTTTTAAGCACAAAAATTTTTTTAATCACTTTCTGAAAAAAAATTCATAATTAGGATCTGTGCTGTAATAAAAATTATTTTTTTCCATCGTTTAAAGTTCTTAATTTAAGAACATAACATCAATAAAATTCAAAAACATTTCACATAAGATTTCTCAAAAAGATTTCAAATTTCACATACTCAGCTAACTAACTAGTTTCTATAATAAATAATAATTTATTTTAAACTAGTTTCCATAATAAATAATTATTTTAAATTAGTTTCAGTAATGAATAATAATTTCTTTTAAACTAGTTTCTATAATAAGTAATACTTTCTTTTAAACTAGTTTCTATAATAAATAATTTCTTTTAAACTAGTTTCTAAAATAAATAATTTCTTTTAAACTAGTTTCGATAATAAATAATTTATTTTAAACTAGTTTCTATAATAAATAATTTATTTTAAACTAGTTTCTATAATAAATAATTTATTTTAAACTAGTTTCTATAATAAATAATTTATTTTAAACTAGTTTCTATAATAAATAATTTATTTTAAACTAGTTTCTATAATAAATAATTTATTTTAAACTAGTTTCGATAATAAATAATTTATTTTAAACTAGTTTCGATAATAAACAATAATTTATTAAACTAGTTTCTATAATAAATAATAATTTATTTTAAACTTAGTTTCTATGATAAATAACAACTAGTGTCTGATAAATATTTCAGTGAACATCGCGAAAATCATGCATTTTTTGCAATTTCGAACGGCAATGAAAACACGGCATGGAAAAAATCCTTTGTAAAAAGATAAAAAATTAAGCACTTTTTACAAATCCTGAATAAAAAAGCTAAGGGCTTTTAAAAAAATGTAAATCAAAAATAAGCACTTTTTCAAAACGCAACACACCCTGATAAATAACTAAACCTTTGGAAAGTTTAATGATTATTAACGACCATTTTCAATAAACAATTCAAAATAGTGTCATTTCAGGTCAGATCAAGTTTCATCCGACCCCTTCGATTTTAACAAAATTTGTACATGTGAAAACGCATAATTAAGTAATTCCAACCATTTTTATTTATTTTTTTTTTTTTACTTGAAATCATCTAAGTAATGAACTCGAGTACAAAGTTCTTTCAAAGCTATAAAATGACAAACTTTCATAGATATGATTGTAACTTTTTTTCAAGAGATATACCGAGTACTGAAATATCGTTAAGTCCCGGAAAAAATCGAATCTTCTACCGAACCGGTTCTGGGTATTCGGTAAAAATTCTATTTGTTACCGGACCGATTCCATGTACCTAGTCAAAGTTTAATTTATAACTCGATCGGTTCAGGGTACCCGGCTTCGTATGAAAGCATTTATGCATACAATACATCAATAAAGGGTCGCGGAGGCTCAGGGGATACAGCATTCGCCTCCCAACGAGGTGAACAGGGATGAAATCCCAGCGGTGGCTGATCGATACGAATTCCGCATCTGACTCTCCCCTACCACAGTACTAACGTAAAATATCTTGAGTGGTAGGCTATCATGGGTTAAAAACAGTCCCCTTGACGTCAGACTAATCGTGGGAGGTTTTAGTGGTTTTACTCTCCATGAAACGCAAATGAGGGTTAGTTCCATCAAAAAAATCCTCCGTTGAAAGCAAATTTCTTCCAGTACTTAATCCAGGAGTTCCATTGTTTGGGTTCAAAAGTACAAAGCTACGGAGTTGAACATTAGTAGTCGTAAACTGTTCAACGGCGGTTATAAAATAAATATAAAAATCGTAGAATTTTCTGTCGAATTAATATTTTTCAAGATAGAGTTCTAAGAAAGTTTATCACGCACGTATACAAAAAGGAAAAAAAAAATTCTTAATTTTTTTAAAAAATTAATTTTAAAAAAAAGTTTCTAAAAACATTTGACATGACTGGATGATGAACCTAAATCTTTGCTTTGAAATAGAGAAATTTCGATTTAATGTCGACTTAATGATTAAATTTTTAATTAAATTTATTTGAATTTTCAATAGCATTTTTTATGCAGCTTCTGTTAAAAGTAGGATATTTTAAAAAAAATTTTAATACTATGATGATATATGAAAGGAAAAACGTTTAATTTGTCAGCGCTTAATTTTTATCAAACTATAACAACTTATATAACATAACTTAAGTGCAATGATATCTAACTTAATAGCAATCTCTAACTTTTCGCTACTCTGTGAGAAATTATTATACGTGACCTAATGTTGAACAAAAGATTCCTATTGTGGTTTCATAATTCCCAATGATGCGTAACATAATTCTGTGCCCTATAATTTGAACCCCGTAACTTGAAGTCCCATTATTTGAATTTTAAACCCCTAAAAGTTAAATCCTTGATCAAGCAACAAAACAAGGGATAAATTTACTTGATTAAACACTTCATTCGCATCAAAAATATATGAATTGGAAATATAATAGTCGACGTGCTTCAAACTCTCAAAAATTGGCGCCCATTTTCAAGGCTTTCCAGGCGTGAATGAGAAGAAACAAAACTGATCTTTGAACTGATAGCGCGTGGAAATTTATTTTAAACTGAGATGCCTCTCTCGGCCACTGTGGTTTCTCATGCTCTGTTTTCCTCCTTATTTTCCTATCTCTCTGGGCTACCATGGTTTCATTAGCTTTGTTTATCATATTTATTTTTTTACTTTTCGTTGGCAACTTTACGTTTTATATTTCAAATCAATTCTCATTCACGTCTTGAAAATGGGCGCAAGTTTTTGAGAGCTCCGAACATGCGACTATTACTTCCGATTTGTGTATTTTTGAACCAAATGAGGTTTTTAATGAAGTAATGTGTTCCAGCTTCTTGGGATTATTTAATAAGTTTGCTTCCATTGAAAACATTTTATACGAAACTAGCGTAAGGGATGGTATCTTAAATATAAATGTAAGCAACAAACTATCTCGAGCTCTTGACCTGCTCTACTTCCATTTAGAAAGCACAGAGCTGCTTATTACAGCTCATTCTGCGAGGTGATATTTTCAAGCAAATAATTTTGTTTTTAATAAAAAGAAATAAATTGTATAATCTCTGAGCTCAAATCAGCAGTATTTCAAAAGATATTAAGCAATTCTGGTGAGTTTGAAGTGAACATTTGTTTGAGTTATTTCGAGATGTATTGTTAAAAAGGTCACATTATTGCGAGATTTAGAAAGAACTCGGCTTTTGGCAGTTCTGATTTGACCACTTTTTACTTTGTATTGGGAGAAATTTACCTTCGCGAAGGACATTTTAAAGGAACTAATACGCATTTGCGTTATATGGAGGAAAACCACGAGAAACTCCCACGGTTAGCCTTACGGCAAGGGGACTAATCCATAATCCGTCTATTACTGAGTATATTTTCACGTCAGCACTGTGGTCCGTGAAAGCCGGAAGCGGATTCATATCGATCAGCTGTCGCTGGAATTCGAACTCTGTTCACCTCATTGGAAGGTGAACGCTCTATCCCCTGAGCCATCGCGCCTCTAGTTAGTTTACTTTATTTTATAGCCGGCGTTGAACAGCTGACTCAAATTTTGAGTTTACGACCCCTAACCAGCATTTGCGTTACATGGAGAGGAAAAGCACGAAAACCTCCCATGGAAAGTCTGATGGCAAGGGGACTCTAACCCTGTATCCGTCTACCACTGATGGTATTTTACCACTGCGGTCTTTGCGAGCTGCGTGCGGAATTTGTATTGGCCTGCCATGGCAGAGATTCGAACCCGGTTCAAATCGTTGGAAGGCAAACGCTCTATCCCCCGAGCTACCACGGCTCATACCCGTTCGATTTGATTTGATTTTATAACCGTCGTTGAACAGTCCGACCCAATTTTCGGGTTTACAACTACTATGCTCAACTCCGTAGCCTTGTAATTTTGAACTCAATCCAGAAGACAAAGGAACTCTTGGATCGAGTATTGGGACAAAAAATTTGCCTTCGTGAAGGACTTTTTGATGGACCGATCTCGCATTTGCGTTACCTGGAAAGGAAAACCACGAAAACCTCCCACGATTAGTCTGACGGCAAGGGGAATCTAGCCCGTGATCTGTCTACCACTGAGGTTATTTAACTTCAGAACTGTGGTCGGTGCAAGCAGGATGCGGAATTCGTATCGACCAGAAATCACTGCGATTCGAACCAGATTCATCTCATTGGAAGGTGAACTCTCTATTCCCTGAGTCATTGCGTCTCTAGTTCGTTTATTATTTTACACAGTTAACAGCCGACCCAATTTAGGGTTTACAGCTACTAACTAATACTAAACTCCGTAGCCTTGTAGTTTTGAACTCAATCCAGAAGACAAGTGAACTACTTTATCAAGTATTGGGAGAAAATTTGCCTTTGTGGAGGCCTTTCTGATTAAACTAACCGCATTTGCGTTACATGGAGAGGAAAAGTACGATTACCCCGACGGTAAGGGGACTCTAACCCATGATTCGTCTGCAACTGAAGATATAGAATGTCAGCACTAAAAATATTTTTTGCCACAATATTGTTCTATCCGTATGCTAATTCCAAAATTTTTTAATAAAAATGAAAGATAGCAAATAAATAAGATACTAAAGATAAATAGATCTTAGATAAATAATGTTTATTTATGTTATTTACAAGTGATCCAAAAAAACTGCAATTTTGTAATTGAAATGACTGTCTTTTTTATTAATATTAAAAAATTATTTGTTTCTGGTTCTTTGTAAAGTATGAAAATCTAGTTACATCATATTATATTAATTATAGCCAACGTGAAGCAATCGCCATCTCGCCAAATCGTAAATTTGGCGAATAAAATTGTGTTGTGGCGAACGTTGGGTTCGAAAAATATAACCCTGAAATAAACTACAGTAAAATAATTTTCCATGAGAAAAAAAATTTATCTTAAATAATTAAGATTTGTATTCGGCGAAGACCTTCAAAAATTGGCGAATACTTTTGATATTTGACGAATTTACTGGCTAAAAATTTGAAACCCTTAGAGCAGGTCCGATTAATCCCAATTGTTTTATAGAAAATATTCAGTAAAAATTGATTTTAAAAGCAAATTATTTTTCAATAAATTTTAAAAGAAGCATAGGTTTAAAAAACACTTAGCTATTTTAGCAAATACTTACCTAACTCAAATCAAATAAAATTATTTAATAAAAACTGAATAATATGATACATAATAAAATAACATAATATTACAGTTCATTTGATACCCTATTTGACCCTCTGACACTAGGTCGAGCTTGCGACAACTTGATTTGGCTGTAAATATCTCAAAATACGTTCTCTAAAAATTACTAAA
Source organism: Parasteatoda tepidariorum (assembly GCF_982258835.1). Lineage (NCBI taxonomy): Eukaryota > Metazoa > Arthropoda > Arachnida > Araneae > Theridiidae > Parasteatoda > Parasteatoda tepidariorum. Next base: position 83,737,129 of record NC_141765.1, read on the forward strand.
AAATATATTTTTTTAAAAACTTTTTGCTAGTTACGCTATTCGCCGCAAGTGTTGGAAGACTGCGCAATTTTTTTAAAAAATGCTGTACACATTAGCAGCGCTAAAGGGGGGGGGGGGTTCTGGTGGGGAGGAGGGAGATTAGGATTTATTATACTAATGAAAGGCATAAAATTTAAAATAAAAATTTTGATAAGACACTAAATTCAAAATTATTAGCCTGAATTTTAGTTAATATGTAAATAATAAAACTTATTGATAAACAAATAAAAAAAATCAGCACCTTTTTTAAAAATTTCTATTTTTTACGGATTAATAATTTACTTCTCAAAATATTTTTGTAGTAATTTTTAAAATAATCATTCCTAACAAAAAATTAGAGAAATAATTTTTTTCTGTTTGACAAAATTTCTTTATGTTTCAAAGTTACTGTAGGCTATTAAATTTTAAAAAATTTAACGAACATATTTAATGATTTTTGAAAAGTATCCCAAGTAATATAGCCCAAAAAACCTGGATAGGAAAAACGTTAATTTACTATAATAGGAGAAAAGACAGAATCCACCGACAAAAAGCGAGACATACAAATTTATCGGCTGACCACTGACCAGATTAATTGGTAGTCACTTTTTTCTTTCCACTATTTTTTTTTTATTTTTTTTTTATTTATTCTTTGCGTTTAAAAGTACCTTAATTACGATTTTGTTTCTAAATTTTTATAAAAAAATATTTTTCTTAGTTTATAAAATGACATTAAAATTATATATTATTATTAAAAAATATATACTATATATGTCATTATAACATCTTTTAAGGAAAAATAATTGTAAAAAAAGAGGAAAAAGAATCTATAATAATAGGTTTGACTTTAGAATGGTTTCTCTCATAACCAATTTCAAGCTTCTCTATCAAAATGAAATATAATAATTTACGCTGGAAAATTGAGTCTCGTAATTAAACATAAAATATTAAGGTTAGAAGTTCCGCAAACTGTGCTCAGTTTTATCTCTGTTTCTTCATAGTTCATTTTTTCTTCTTTTATCTTCTGCATTTGATTTGCGTTTTTCAATTTCTATTTTTTTTTTTTTTTGCTGTTAATCTTATCCTTTTATCATTGAAACGTTTTTTTTTTTTTTTTTTTTTCTTTTTTTTTTTTTTATTGTTTGCTTGCTTGCTCTTTTTTTTTTTATCGTAAAGCTGTTTTGGGGGAATTGAAATTTCGGAGGTTTATTTACTATTTTTGTCATTCCAGATTCCAGCTTCATTTTCGAACCGTCGTTGAACAGCCGACCCAATTTCGAGTTTCCGACTGACAATGTGCAATTCCATAGCTTTGCAATTTTTAACATAATCCAGAAGACAAGGAAACTTCTGGATCAAGTATTGGGAGAATATCGCTTTCATGGAAAACTTTTTGATGGGACTAACCAGCATTTGCGTTACATGGAGAGGAAAAGCACGAAAACCTCACATGGTTTGTCTGATCACAAGGGGACTCTAACCCTGGATCCGTCAACCACTGATGGTATTTTAAGTCAGCACTGCGGTTGCGTGCGGAATTTGTATGCGAGCTGCGTGCGGAATTTGTATTGGCCAGCCATGGCAGAGATTCGAACCAGGCTCAAATCGTTGGAAGGCAAACGCTCTATCCCCCGAGCTACCACGACTCGATTTTATTTTTACAACCATCGTTGAACAGTCCGACCCAATCTTCGGGTTTACAACTACTATTGCTCAACTCCGTAGCCTTGTAAATTTGAACCCAATCCAGAAGACAATAGAACTCCTGGATCAGTACCCCCCTGAGTCATGGATTTGTTATAGTAACAGGACTTCGTGTGCCCGGCAGATTTAACGTGCATCAGTCATCATTTACTGCACGCGGAGTGTTCGGCCTCACTACCTCTAGGACATGGGCCCAGTGCTCTACAAACTAGGCCATCCCGGCCCCCTCCCATTTTATTTTAATTTGGTACGGGTGAGCTAAAGACTGTACTTGTCTAATGTTTCAGCAATGAAACAAAATGATACATCTGCTAACTTTTTCATAAGATTCTTTTCGTCCTTAATTAATTCTACTTTATAGGCCTCAACAGAAAAAAAAAAGTTAGCCAAATTTGAAAAGATGTTTAAAAAAATTGTCCATAAAAAAAGGGCAGAAAAGGTCAGCAAATATCACATCAAATGATAATGAAGACATAAAGTCCTTCCATTTAAAAAGATTTTTAAAAAAAAGTTAGAATTTTATTGTGCTCCTATTTAAAGACTCCTTATAATAGGGATGTACAACATTTTTGAGAGAAGGGCCACTTGCACAGCAGGTTGACTAACGAAGGGCCGCACATGTATTTAGACATGTTAAATAAATTTTAGACAAATGTACTAAAATTTATTTAAACATTTGTGTTCCATTTTTTTTATCAAAAACTTTAATTTGTAGAAAATTAAAGGCTTTCAATTATTAGAATTTATTCAAAAATAAAAAACCTAACTAATACTTTTTTTCAGAAAAATTTCTATTGTTAGTATACTAAAAATAGATTTATCAAAATAAATATTGGGGAAAATTTTTTTATCATATCCCTCCCGCAATACAAAAATAGACATATTAAGTAATATACATTTAAATTAAATATTTAAAATGAAGAAAATTTATAAGGTTTAAACAAAAGCCTATAATAAACAGAAAACTGTTATAGTTCAAAATAAAATTCAATACTTGTTGTACTTTATTATTTCTTTTTATTGATTATGAGATTTTTTTTACCGAAAAAGATTTTTTAAGCAACGAAAAATTAAAATCAAAATTACAAATAGTGAGCAGTTTAAAAATTCACGTTTTCCGCCACTTCGTGAATTTCTCAGGTTGCAAAAACATTGCATTTAAATTAGGGATGTAACGAATATTTGACCCTTTTGTCAAAAAATTCAGTTGGTCGAATGATCCGCCAAATATTCAGCAGAGTATTTTTTAGAAAATTATTTTTTTTAGTTTTTTTTTTTTTGTTTGAATTTGTTGAAAGAATATTATAAAATCGTAATTTTAGCTATAGTATTGTTCATTATAAGAAATAGTTTTAACACAAATTTGTTAAATTTTAAAATCCATCTTTCTGCACATGGCTTACAAATTTGAAGAATTGAATCTAGATTACTTTATACTTAAGCACAAATTGTTGTACAGTCAGCAAAAAAAAAAAGATATCACCCTGAATAACTTTTGTTCTAATGATCGGATTTTCACGATCTAAGTGTCAATCTTAATGGTTCCCGGGGGTGACCTCAAATATGCTAATTAATTAGTGCTAACTATTAATTAAGTTACGAAATCAGACACAAAAACGTACTTTCTCTGAATAAACATGTATTTTTTTTTTACATATTTGGATTCCTGACCTTCAAAATAGGGGGGGTAGACAAAATATCGAAAAAAATGGGTTGTAAATTAGGTGGCAATAAGGATTTATATATCTGGCGATGGTTTAAAAATATGCCAAATTACCTCGCCATAGAAGGGGAAATAATTTATAACAACCATAAAGAAACTGAATGAATGACAAGATGGGAAAAGATAGTGCTTCTCGTTGCTAAGCAACCAAAAGAATTTTTCACGTTGCTTTCTGGGCTTTTTTTTTTTTTTTTTTTAAATCTCCTTTAAAAAGGAAATTTAAATAAATTAATAAATTATTTTTGATTCTCCAAGATTACAGAATCTTTGAATTTTTATCTGACATTATTTATTTTTTTAAAGCTGTTTTAATGTAATTTGTATGACAGTTTTGAATTAAAACCAAATTTTCATAAGTTATCATAAATTTATGAAGAGTTGTAGGGTTAACTGCTTTTGCCCCTCACTTCGAGTTTCTTAGGAAAGGAAAAAAAAAAAGCGATCAAGCAAAGGTGAACCTGAAAAAAGATAGCTATTCTGATGCATAATCGCAAAATTTTATAGAAATCACGGTATTTATTTTCGATAAAATTGTAAAACTTAATAAATGTTATATGGCCAGTGATTTTGTCCCTTTTTTTTTGTTAGTTGAAACCAGCTTACGCATTCTTGTAATTTTTACATTTTATCTTTGAAATTTCAATCTCGAAAGACATGCATGAAGTGACGCATAGTCCAAAGAATCTAAGTTAAATAGTTGTAAGGCCAATTATTACGAAAACAATTAACTACTCTGGTTCAATGAAACAATTACAGTAAAACTTGTGTAAGTTGACCACTTCATGTGCATTGTTTTAGTGGCCAACGTAGACAAGTGGTCAACTTATAGAAGGGGTGGGACATTGCTTACTTTTTCGCTTCCTACATGTTGCTATACATTTAAATTTTTTTTTTACTTGACTTAAAAATTTGATTTAGCAAATGGCCAAATGAATATCTCAAGAAATGTGTTTAAACCTAAACGAACTTCAATTTGTTACACAGAAATAATTCAATATTTAACTAACTTTTTAAAAAAAATTATTTTGTTAGTTATGCATGTGAAGTGTTTAATAAAAATAATTTCTTAAAATATCAGAACACGAAAACATTGAAAATTTTAACAAAACAAAATTATTTTAACACTTTAAAATTTATTCTGTTATTACTACACATACAAGCCTATTTGCTCACTATTGCAACTGGAAGAGCAACTTTTCAACCAACACACCAGTTTTCAATGAATGAATGAAAGAAATGGTCAAAAGCTGACTCCCTACAGTTTCCCCAGATGGTCAACTCACAAAAAGGTTTAGATTAGCTTTTTACACTATTTCACCAAACAAGTGAAATATTAACATACATTGCAAAATGACAGAAAATTTTCTGAATTTTTTTTTCTGGTCAACTTATGAGGGCTTTAGAATAGAATTTCATAATACTCCTAGACAAAATTAACTTATTTCAGTGGTCAACATACAAGATAGACAGGTGGTCAAGTTACAAAGGTTTTGCTTCTTTATCATGTAGGAAAATTTCCGTTCTTGATAATTGAGGTCAACTTATTCAGGTGTAAAACTTACAAGTGTGGTCAACTTGGCAGGTTTCACTGTATAAATAAATCATTAATATTTTTGTTTTTTTATTACGAAATATTAGGAGAAATTTGTATATATAATTTCTTCAAAACGTGTGTTAAAACTATGATTGTAAGTTATTTAAGAAGAAAAAAGTCAAATGGAGTAAAAGAACAATTTTTGAGATGATGATTCTAAAAATAGCACGTTTTTCAAATCTTTTTACAATTTTTTATTTTAGTAGTTGTTTAACAAAACAAGGCATATCGAACATTTTCCTGATATAGCAATATTTTTTTGAACTGTGCAAAAGTTGAGAAATCATACAAACAACTTTTAAAGAAAATATTTTCAACTTTTTAAGACAAAAGGGTAACTTAAAAGGGTTAGCGCACAAGATTAACTTTGAATGTTGAATTAAAATTGCATGCCCATAGTTTTTTGTTCATTTAAAAAACAAAACAATCTGTTAAATTTTTCCCCTGTGCGCACATACGCATTTACTTTTCATTACTCGAATAAATAAGAAGCAATAAAAAAAATAAAATTAATAATTTATCTTCATTTTTCGTAAACAATAGTATTTTTAGTAAATAGTCAGCTGTTCTGCTTCGAATGATATTGTGTGTGATCAGTAGAATATTTTTAATTTCTTAACAAGATTTAATTCTCAGATAGCTGGCAATAATTCTAAGTTTTCTTTCAATAAGAACTTAGCAATAATTTAAAAAGTAATTATATTTTAAAGAAAAACATAAATTAAAGTACTTAAATGATTAATTAGTATATTATTGGAAAAATATATACATAATAGAATTTAAAAAAAATTGCATTAAAATTCAATAAAAAAGTTAGAAAAATAATTCTGCGAAACACGCACAGACAGGTAATTTACAAATTTATTTTAAGATTAAGGCGATATATAAGATGTAAAGAAGTTTTAAAAAACTATACTCTAAACTCAGCTGCACGACAGCCCATGGAGGGCCAAGGCCTACTGTGCCCACCTCAGTTTTCTAGACCTAGGGCTCTGGGGTGCAGGAGCAGATGTTCCGGTCAGGTGGTCAGCCGAACGCGGAACCCCCAGTGTTTAGTTCCCAATCATGCTTGGTATTTATTTATCGACCCACTGAAGGGATGAAAGGCTGAGTCAGCCTTGCCCGGCCCGAGGAACGACATCGCGAAGCGCTACCGCTCAGCCACCGGGCGGCATGTAAACTCTCTTTACACACATAGTATCCCCAAGAGATTTTGAGGCCGCTGATTGGCTTTCTCGGCAACGCCATCTGTGACGTATGGCTATTTCATTCTGCCGTGCTTGTTATTTTCAGCATAGAGTGAATTCTTTTCTCCAGCTTTTGTGTACAAACTTCAAATGTCAGTTTTTTCAACAGAGAAACTGCCTTCTTCATTGAAAAATGAAGTAAAAAATAGTTCCTCAAATACCATTACCCTTAGAAGTAATGTTCTAAATTTAGACGATTGCAATAAGTGGGTAAGGGCATTTGGGGAACTTACCAATACGAAATGGAATTCTAGAACATCCAAACCTCATGGAAAAAGGTTTGTTTGTAGGTAAATAACTAGTTTAGTTATTTTTAAAAAAATTTGTATTTAATTTTTATGGGAACTGCTTTTTTCGTTAAATTTATGATTATTACATGCATGAATTCTTATGAAGCTAATATCCTTCTAATTTATTGAATAACATTGAAATCGAATTTAATTGCCTTGCTTAATTCTTATACTCACTATAAAATGAGAATTGAATAGTTTTCACTTGATATTTATTTAATTAAATTAATGTTCATCGAATTAAATTAATATTTTATTTATTTTTTGTGGATTACTAAAATTAAATTATAAAATTTTTAATTTAAGATTTTTTAGTGGCGCCATCTATTATTATAAATTAAAAATAAGAGATGTGCATTATGCCTACTTATTTATAACTTATTTTTAATGTTTTTTTTGTTGTTGAATGTTTTATAATACCGAAAAACTATTAATTGGCATCTAAGAAATCAAGCAGTTGTCTTTTAAGATGCCTCTTTTATTATTTTTTGATTGCATAATTCCCATCAAAATAAAAGTCAATGATTATGAATTGTCCATTAAATTAATACCATAAGTAATTAGAGAATAAATTTACAATAATTCTCTCTTTTAATTCTAGTACATTTCCATTGGATTGTAAATATTTTTTTATTATTTAATTGCAGGAAATTATTTGTTTGTCACCACAGTGCGTTTATGAAAGTGCCACAGGAGAAATGTAAAAGAAGTTTTTCAAAAACTTTTACAATTTTTTTGCTGAATTATAATTAAATTTTTTAAACATTTTAGAATATTTTCCTCTAAGATATGATAAAATCTTTTTTAAGTAATCAAACATAATTTTAAAAGTTTTTATATACATTTTAAAATCTCATATAATAAATTCAAACTTAACTGAGTGGTTCTGCAATCATACTTAATAAATTTAAGTAAGAGTTTTTAATTTCTAAGTGCATAAGGATATTCACAATGCTACTCAATTTGAATATTAATCAATTATTATATATATATTACATAAAAGCTAGCTAATAAAACTTTAATTTATGATAATTATTATTATTATAATTATACTAATATTATTATTAATTTTTATTATACTAATTTGATGTTTTACCAAAACATGATTGTTTACCTTGCATTTAACTAAAATTCATAACATAAATGTTAAAAAATATTAGCATAAAATTTAAAGCAAATTAGATTTAAATAAATGTGTTATTATTAAAATACAATTAATAACGCTGTTTAATTTTTTGAACAAAACTTTAACATTTGTCATAAAATTAGTATGAGAAATGTACTGGAACTGATTTATGATTGATTTACATTTTGGGAACAAACTACGGAGAAATGTTATTGAGGAGGAGCTACAAAAAGACTTAACAGAAGGCAATGCCGAGAAAGCCAATCAGCGCTCTCAAAATCTCTTGGGGATACTATGTGTGTAAAGAGAGTTTACATGCCACCGGGCGAAGTTTTAAGATGATTAAAAATGTTGACTACGCATTCGTATTAATAATTATAAAATATATATTCAAGAAATTGATAAATATATTATTCCAAATCTATGCATACGTATGTATATTATTGAAATTGTATCAGTTATTGAAAAAGAAAATCAAAAATTAAAAAATAATCACATTAAGTAAGCACAATCTGGTGCATAATCATATTCTATCAGATGCACGCCTTTATAAAACTAGACATTCGTTGAATAAAGTGTTTTTTATTCAAAATGTTTTATTCATAATTTCTTTACTGAATTACAAACAAATTATTAAATGACTAAAAAGAAACATCGTATTTTATAGTTTGAAAGAAATAAAAATAAAAAGATTAGCAAACGATTATTAGCGAAAAAAATATGAATGAAATTTTACACTACGCGCGCGAAGTCAAGTTCCTCGCAAGTTTATCACATTTTAATATTAATCGCCCCATTTAATCATTTTTTTATTGTCGCCAAATTATTTTTTTAAAAATAATTAATTTTAATCTTTTTCAGATTCTAATAAATAAAAACAGTTGAAACTTTAGATTTTTCTATTGAAAAATATGTAGATTATTATGGTATAAAAAAATTCATACCTTATAATTCAATATTTTTTCATCCTCACTTTAATTAAATAATAAAAAATAATAAATAAATATTAAAAATTATTTTTTTCATGAAATTATCTTTGGGTAAATGAGTTTTATGAGTGGGTGCAATTTTTTTTTGAATTGCTTCATTAGTTTTGAAAATATGACTGAAAACGCAAAAAGCGAAATTAACATTAAGGGGTACGAACTTTGGATCGCTCTCCTGACCAAACTATGGGGACCACATTTTCCAGATTGCGGCTACCCCATATATTTTGAAGGTCAGGAATCCAAATATGTAAAAAAAAATACATGTTTATTCAGAGAAAGTACGTTTTTGTGTCTGATTTCGTAACTTAATTAATAGTTAGCACTAATTAATTAGCATATTTGAGGTCACCCCCGGGAACCATTAAGATTGACACTTAGATCGTGAAAATCCGATCATTAGAACAAAAGTTATTCAGGGTGATATCTTTTTTTTTTTGCTGACTGTACTTCTGTTTTTTTTGTTGTTGTTTTTTTAAATTATATTCTGACAAGTCAATTTCGTAGAAAACTCTGATTTTCAGTGTTAAAGTTTTGTTTTAGGAATTAAGAACAATTTGTTTTTTCTGTTTTTCTTTTTAATTTACTTTTCTTTCTGTATAGGCATTTTTATTATGACAAAATTTTTTTTGATGAACCTTACTAATAAACTTAAATATTATAGCAATTTTTTTTTCTAAAAATACGATGTGAAAAATTTAAAGTGAGATTTTCAGTATAAGATTTTCATTCAAAAAAATTAAGAACGTTCTTTTTTCTATCTAGCTTTTTCTCTTCTCTAAAAAAAAACTTTATTTTATAAACGTTTTTATTATAGCGCGACAATTTTTACGATCATTTCTGTTAGACTTAATTATTTCTTCTTGACTTTTTCTGGTAATTGGATAACTGAGATGTTCAGCTTTAAAATATCCTTTCGAAAATTAAGATCGATTTTTATTTTCTCTGTTTCGCTTTTGTATGTAATCTTTAGTTTTTATGATAGTGCGGCATTTTCAAAAGAGTTTCTGATAGGCCTTATTGTTTTGCTTTGTTTTACGAATAAGTTTTTCAGAAATTATTATTCTTATCATTGAAATTTTAGTTTCAGTGTTGCTAAGCTGCTAAATAAATGCTGCTATTTGGTCCCGAATATTCGGTAATCGTTACCACATTCGACCAAATCACATTCGTTGCCGAAAAAACGAAGGAAAAATAACTTGGATTTATGATAAAACTGTACCGTCAAAAAGTGATTATTTAAATGCGCGATTGGAAATTCGCGTGTCGTAATGACATCGTAGTTAAAGAACGAGTCATCAAAATCACGTGGAAAAGTATAGCAACAATTGAAAAAAAAATCGCTTAAATTCATGCTGAACTTAGCAAAAATAAAGCGTGTCAAATGCGCGATTTAAAATTTGCTTGTTGTAATAAAATTATAGGAATTTTTTATACTATGCGGGAGTGCATAGCATTAACTGCCGAAAAAAATGGTTAAAAAAAGTAGAAAGAAAGGAAGAATTGCAAAAAAAAGATGAAAAGTCACTTAGATTCAAGATGAAATCGCACAAATAAAGTGAGCCAAAAAGTGATTATTTAAATGGATGATCTGAAACTCGCGTGTCTTAATAATATCGTAATAAAAATTCGGGATTTTCGAAATCATGTTGAAAAGTGGAAATAATTGCTTTCGATAAAATCGGCTTAAAGAAAACACGTTAAACATACATTTACTATAAAGTCTGTAAAAATTGAGTTCATGAAAACATGACGACTCAAAAGTGCGATTAAAAATTTATTTCAAAATTTTTCTCATTTTTGAAAATTTTGTTTATGTTTTATTGTGTTTAGAAGCTCTCGCGGGCCGCTTTTGCCCCGCGTACAGCAGGTTGAGCACCCCTACCTTATAAGAAATTCCTTATTATTAAACTAAACACAAGTTCTTAAAATTAAACGCATTATGTGCTGCATTACCTGGAAGGAAGTAAAGAAAGGAAATGATGGGGTACCAAATAAAAAATAAAGAGGCAGAGGTGAATGAATTGCAAATTATAGTAATTTCTTTTGGTGGTCACTTAATTTTATTTAGTCAGCACGTAGCTAGTGGTGACCACTAAACTTGCCCTTTACCAACCGATACCTTATGTATTTTATAACAGCCGACCCAATTTTTGAGTTTAAAACTACTGATATTCAACTACGTAACCTTGTAATTTTGAACCCGATCCAGAAGACAAGGGAGCTCCTGGATCAAGTATGGGGAGAAATTTGCCTTCGTGGAGGACTTTTTGGTGAAACTAACCCGCATTTGCGTTACGTGGAGAGGAAAACCACGAAACCTATGGTTAGCCTGAAGGCAAGGGGGCTAGCCCATGATCCGTCAGCCATTGAGAATATTAAACGTCAGCACCGTGCAAACCGGATATGAAATTCGTATAGACCAGTCATCACTGGGATTCGAACCCGGTTCTTAGATTGAATCTGTACGCTTGCGTTACCAACTTAAAAATAACTTCAGTCTTAAATTAAAACGGCAGCAAATAAAGTTTAGAAACTATTTTGATAAAAAAAAATAACAAGTTTGACCTGTGATATTACTTTTAATGAAGTTATAAGATTATATATCTAAAAGTTCTTTTTCTAGTTCTTCAAAGTTCTTCAAAGTTGAAGGGACGCTAAAAACTTTTGAAATCGCGAGTTTTCGAGATTATACGATCAAAAACATATCGCTGCTTCAAAACTAAAACGACACATCTGCAGGCATAATACGTTTACAGGTGTGTCGTTTTAGTTTTGAACCAGCGATATGCTCTAAATAGTATTAAAAAAACATTAAAAAAAATTCTTAAACAGTATTCTGAAACGCAGAGTCATAGTACATCAGAATTACTACTAAAAAAGATAGGTGTATAATAGTTGACAATAAGTCTAAATACAGCAATTATAATTTATTTTTAAAAGCAACAAAAATATAAAACAATTCGTTTACAATAAACTTGCATTAATAGAGTTGATTAAAATTGATAATTGTTATATTTCGAGTTGATAATTCATTTTTTACTTCGAAAAGAATTCGACCTAACAAGGTTTTGTTCAAAAACTCTTCGACATAGAATTCAGATTTACATTAGGTGAAAATGTAAAGAAAAAGGATTTTTTTGCGAAAGAAAGGTTTCAAAGATATCTAAAGTATACCGTAATACATACGTAACAAAAAAATTCATTAATTCTTTTCGAATGTGTTATTATGATGTAAAACATTCAATAAATATTAAGTGTTAAACCAAAAGAATTAAATGAAAATACTGAACGATAATGAAATGAAAACTGACTAATAAAAAAAAATATATGCTTATCAACAAAGAAAAACAAAATTTTCACAATCAAAACATTGATTTCAGTTTTCCAGCTTGACTAAAAAAAAATTACCAAGAACGATTGATCGATGTTCAACTAAATATTTTATATGAGAAATAAATGTTATTATGATATAAAACAGGAAAATCGTGAGCGATAATTAAATGAAAACTGATGTTAATGAAATAATATTTGTTTATCAAGAACGAAAAATAACAAAAAAATTTCTCACTCACAAACGCCGATTTCCGTTTTCCAATGTAACTAAGAAATTTTTTTTTCCGGGAACGATTAGTCGATGCTCAAGTAAATATTTTAAATGAAAAATAAAACAAATGTTTTTTCATCTCTTCGAATTGTAGGGTTGCCAGTGTTGGCACATTTGATTTTCCCTTTGACTGTAAAACTCGCCAAATCAACTTAATGTCGAAAATTTTTGAGTTGATATTTTTTTTATTATAAAGAATATTATAAAGATTTTATGATAAAGATTATAAAGACTTTATTATAAGGATTGTAAAAATTTTATTATCAAGATTATTATAAATATTCTATTATAAATATTTCCATAATGATTAGTAACTAACGTTAAAAAATTTGTATTTTGCATTAACGCTTTTATATGAGTTAACTAAACTGTACCTTCTTCAAATATTTCGAAGTTTACAAATGTAACAGTAAATTACATTCCAAAAAAAGTATTTTACGTAATTAAAAAGTTCAATTATTTTTTAAATATAACTAATTTATAAAACTACAGTTATGTATTTTGTATGTAACATCATTAAATTAACTTTTGTTTCTTAATCAAATCAAATTTTATTATCAAAATATTTGCCAATTGAATTTTTAGTGTAATTACATAACAAGATCGATTTCTAATTTACTAAACACTTTCTTCTTAACAAACAAAGATAAATTTTATCAACAAGAATAAATATTCAATTTATTTATTTCCTTAATAGAGATCAAAATAATGTTAGCACAAAATAGATGTTTTTAAATGAAAAATCCCCAATATCGAAAAAAAATTTATAAATTTAAAAGTATGGATTTCTCTTTCCCAGTAAACGGCCTAGTAAAACTTTAGATTTCGACTTACAAAATCGCATACTTGTCTAAAAAAATAGAAATTGCCTTTAGATTCTATAGTTAAAATAGCTAAAAAAAATATTGAATTTTTGCATTAAATTAAAGTTAGATGTCAACAGAAACTAATTGTTTGCATTTTTTTAAAAATTCGTTCTAATTTCGTCTTAGTTTTACAGTCAATTTTAAGCAGTAAACTCAAAATTGAATCGGCTGTTCAACGACGGCTATAAAATAAACTATACGCTTCCAAAAAATATCCTAATTCAGCTTAAGTAAATGTTCAGGTATATCGTATTTACTCGCGTTATTAAAACCCCAAATAAAAATAAATCTTCAACTGAAAAATTATTTAAGCAAAATTTACATCAAAGGAAATATGAGAAAAATAAAAGATTACTTACTTGCAAATGGAGGATAAACTGCGGATAAACTACTCCCACAAAACTACGGATCAACTACTCCCACAAAACTACGGATCAACTACTCCCACAAAACTACGGATCAACTACTCCCACAAAACTACGGATCAACTACTCCCACAAAACTACGGATCAACTACTCCCACAAAACTACGGATCAACTACTACCACAAAACTACGGATCAACTACTCCCACAAAACTACGGATCAACTACTCCCACAAAACTACGGATCAACTACTCCCACAAAACTATGGATCAACTACTCCTATGGATAACTAGCAGAAACTGAAAAGAAAAAAGATTTTTTCTTTCAGAACACAGAACATTCAAAAGATTTAAGATAGAGAACAAATGCAAATTAAGATCTTTACGGGTTTTCGATTCGCTGAGAGTTAGTGACGCAATATAGACGTCACTCATTAGAAAATGAAAGCACCTCCTTCTCTCCTACGTACTATCTTGTTTACAATCGTAGTTGCTAAGAGGATTAAAATGTTCATTTTAAAATTCGAACTTTTATACATCTCGTCAAATCTAATTTAAAAGGGAAGCAATCTTACAACTTTTAAACAAAATTTCTTTTAAAATTACTTTTCAACTTTTGCAAAATTTACAAACTGTTTTTTAAGAACTTTTACTCAACGTGTGTTTCATTAAAGTTTTTTTTTTAAATAAAAATAGAGTTCATTTATTAAATGCTTAACTTATTTATTTTTTCTTTCTATGATAGAATTATAGACTACAACTTTTAAAAATAGCCGCGTGTTTTGTGCTAGAAATTAACATTTATTTAGACCAATGTTTTAATAAATTTTATGAAGAAACCTATCTTATACAACACTAGCTACTTTTTTTAAATGAACAGTTGTACACAAAACTTTTTTTTTTCAAGTAAAAAAAGTATGTAATTCATTTTTATTATTCAAATGTAGATCGCATTAAAAGTAAATTGTTTTTTTACTTCAAAGAGACTCGTTAAATTGTTTCTTTTTCTTAATATACAGTCGGGCTTATATTTAACAAACTTCCATTTTGCAAATTTCTCTATTATGCTATTATTTTTTCTTTTGGAGGAACAAAAAACTTTATAGAAATTTATTCTGAAAAAAACTTACCAAATTGCGAAGTGATTAACGAACTTTTCTTTGATATGAACTTACCCTATTCCCCGAAATATCATAAAACATTTTAAACTTGTTAATGTATTTTATGGGGGAAATGACCTTGAATTGTTTCTCGTAGCCACTTAACTTTTAGAGAAACTAGTAAAATCTTTTTCACTCTTTGCTTGCATTTCAAACGAAAAACTCAGACAAAATTAACGGATTTTAACAATAATAATTAAACTTAAGAAAACATGTGGTAATTAATGAATGTTTAAGATTACTTTCGCAAAATATGCAGCTTTAATTTCATACATAAATTTAGCTTTTTTTTGTTGAAAATGTATGATGCGTGTACTGAATAATGCTTTGTTTTATTCTTGCTTTCCATGCAGATTTCCTTTATGGTTATGATTTAAATAATAAATAGCAGTTACTAGCTTACAAGATAAAGATGTATCCATTGCTAGCTTAATTATGTCTAGTGTTTATGAATTTAAAACCTGTTTTGTGTTGTTTAAGTATTTCAAAAGGTGATTTTCTATGGAACGAATTTTCCGTGTAACGAACTTATTATCGGGATTAAGCGACTTCGTTAAATAGAGGTCCGACTGTAGTTATATTATGTTTAGTTTTTTTCCATCAGGTTTCAGATCAAAATGGTAACAAAACAAAAAGGCTTTCCTGATAGATTTAATATTTTCAAAGAATAGTTTCGAATGTTAGATATTATAACATGATCAGGGATATTCCATATGCCAGTTATTCAAAACATACAGCGTGTTTAATTACATTAAAACAAACTCTAGATTAACAGTAAAATAATATTCGTATCCTTTTTGGCTCGGTTCTATTATTAATTTGTTTTTACAACGATTTTTTGAAAAATAAATTTGTTTTTACAACGACTTTTTGAAAAATAAATTTGTTTTTACAACGATTACTTATAAAACAAATTTGTTTTTACAACGATCACTTATAAAACAAATTTGTTTTTACAACGATCACTTATAAAACAAATTTGTTTTTACAACGATCACTTATAAAACAAATTTGTTTTTACAACGATCACTTATAAAACAAATTTGTTTTTACAACGATCACTTATAAAACAAATTTGTTTTCACAACGATTACTTATAAAACAAATTTGTTTTCACAACGATTACTTATAAAACAAATTTGTTTTTACAACGATCACTTATAAAACAAATTTGTTTTCACAACGATTACTTATAAAACAAATTTGTTTTCACAACGATTACTTATAAAACAAATTTGTTTTCACAACGATTACTTGTAAAACAAATTTGTTTTTACAATTTTTTATATATAAATCCAGGAGAGAGGGATTAAAGACGAGACATTCTCCTAATTTTTATAAAATTAGCACGAAATAATTAAATCTAAGTTGTCGCTGAAACATAAGCATGGGAGTGGGGGACATTGGTTAAGAGCAAGTTCCTCCTAAATATTTACCAAACTTTTTCCTTATCTTTTCTCAACCCCTCCAAAAAAAAACAAAAAAAAAACAAAAAAAAAAAAAAACTCATTTTTATTCAATAAAGAAATTAAAAATTCCAGATACTTTATTTACAGTCCCTGGCCAAATTATTAGACGCACTGTAAGATTCTATATAAAATCTTAATTATCAAGTGATACAATATACAGCTTTATTGTTTTTACTTGCTTACGTCATCGTATTGGTTAAATTAGATGATATATAATATAAATTCGACCATTGGATAAACTAGACGATATATTATATAAATAAAGAATATTATATCAGGTGTTATATTAATAATAATTCGACCAAATCATGAGACACAGTGTAGTTTTTCTTAATAATGACATGTTTTGCACTAGTGTATAGGCAATACTTTTATATTTAAACATACATGTAATCAGGTTTCATTCACGATACTTTTTTATATACTTCCTATTTATATTTGTTTTTAACGTATTGCATTACAATGCTAACCAAATGAAACACGAACGTAAACAAGTGCAAGCCAGTTTCAAGTCGCGTGAAAACAATAAAGCTGTATAGTGTATCACCTCATAATTAAAATTTTATATAGAATCTTACAGTGCGTCTAATAATTTGGCCAGGGACTGTATGAGCAAATAACTGCACACATAGATTAGCTTCATAAAATTGAAAAATGATATGAAAAGTGTGTACAGAGAGCAAAAATAGTGAACATCCTGAATAAGTTTTGATCCAATAATCGAATTTCAACGTATACTATAATATGCAATATGATTTGTGCAGACGATATTTTTTGTTACGAAACCAGACACAAATAACATACTTTCTCTAAATAAACATGCGATGCGATGGGTAAAATTGAAAAAGTTGAACAAAATCGGTCGAATAGTTCCTGGGAAAACTAATTTAAAAATACGACGTTTTTTAAAATTTAGTTTTTCAGGATCTACTCGACCGATATCGCTATAATTTTTGTATTCTGCTATGAAAAATTATATTCTTAAAAATAATGTAAAATTTGTATACTTTTCTCTTCAAATATTTTTTAACTATTATTAAATAAAATAATAAAAAATATTACATATTTACTAACATTTATTTTTTGCATCTTAGAAAAGAGGTGGATATCTTAGGATATTGGACATCTTAGGACATTAATATATCTAAGGATAAACAAATTTTTCCGCAAATTCTGAAATATTTGATCCCGATGTTTTTGGGTTTTTTATTTTTACATATAACCGTCGTTGAACCGCCGACCCAATTTAGGTTTTACGACTACTAATGTTCAACTCCGTAACCTTGTAATTTCGAACCCAATCTGGAAGACAAGGGATCTCCTGAATCAAGTATAGGGAAAAATTTGCCTTTGTGGAATATTTTTTGAAGGAACTAACCCGCATTTACGTTATGTGGAGAGAAAAACCACAAAATCTTCCAGCCTGACAGCAAGGGGACTTTAACCCATGATCCGTCTACCACTGAGGACATTTTACGTCAACACTGTGGTCAGTGCGAGCCGGGTGCAGAATTCAAACCGACCAGCTATCGTTGGTATCGAACCAGAGTCGCCTCATTAGGAAGCGAGTGCTCTATCTCCTGAGCCACAAGGGGTCAAATGCAAGGGATAGTCACAATTTGGGAAATATGATTCCCATAGTTTGATCAAGAGAGAGATCCAAAGTTTGAATTCCACAATGTAAATTTTATTTTCTGCGTATTTCGTCATATCTCGAGAAGTTTTTAAGCTAATTGAAAACTTTTTGCTCACTATCAAAATAACTTTTAATCGATATTTATTATTTTTTAACATTTAATTTAATAATAGGAATAGTAATTTAATTTTGAACTATAATTTCAATCAAAACTATTGATATAAACATATACAATTATTAACTTAAACAGTTATAAAATAAAATAACAATTTTAGATATATAAACAATTATAAAAATATATGAAAATTGTAACAATGAAAATGAAAACTCACTTACTAGTACATCGCCAGTTTTAACAAAAATTTAAAGCCAACCTTGAAAAATGGAATTTTAAAAAAAAGCCTAAATAATTTTTGAGATTTAACATATTTATGAAATTCTCCCGATTATAGTAATAAATCACATAATTATCACGTGAAATAACTGAGATTTAATATCTTTAAACTAGAAACTATCGAAGCTTTTACAATTCACTACTCAACTAGACGAAAGAGAATAATAATTTGTTTTCCTAGGGTTGTTATAATCTAATATCATTTTCGCCTAATTATAGTTATTTCGAATTTTCCGGACGAAAGGCGCCAATTCAAAATTCGCCAACTAAAAAAGTTCGTACTAAATATTACAAAACATATTTTAAAATCTAGACTTTCATGAAGTATATTACAATAAGTTACGAAACGCTTTACCATTTTAAAAAATACTGACCTAAATCAGAACTTTATACAATAAAGATATATTTTACAACACATTTTTTAATATTGTTGAAAACATAAAGCATTTTTTAGAAACAGATGATCACGATTTTTCTAAATACTATTCTTTATTTCCAAATTTTAAAACCTTCTTATTGAATGAAATATAATCTGTTCAAATTTCGTTTGACGTTTTTCTTTTAGTCCTTGTTCTTTTAATATACTCCCTGCTTCATCAGAATTATAAAAACTCTTTCTCGTTTAGTTGATTTTTTTAAAATAAATTTTGATATTTTAGAGGGGGTTATATCGGCAAGACAGGGTTATATCTGTTAGAGGGTGTTATATCGGCTAAACTTGAGTATGAACCCCAGAGAAATTATTTAAATCAGATTTCCATTTAAAAGATTTAATCTATTCAATACATCAATGAAAAGTAGAGATTGCTCAGGGGATAGAGCGCTCACTTCCCAATGAGGTGAACTGGGTTCGAATATCAGTGGTGGCTGAAATGAATTCTGCATTCGACTCGTACCGATCGCAGAACTGACGGAAAATATTCTCAGTGGTAGACGAATCATAGGTTAGTGTGCCCTTGCCATCAGGCTAACCGTGAGAAGTTTCCATGGTTTTCTTCTGCACACTGACGGCAGCCAGTGATGCTTGACTTCGGTGATCTGCTGGGAACCGTGTCTTAACGATCAGTCCACTGCAAGAATAGGGAGAAATTTTGCTTTCGTGGAGGACTTTCTGATGGGACTATAACCCGCATTAGCGTTACATGAAGAGGAAAACCACGAGAACTTCCCACGGTTAACCTAACGGCAAAGGGACTCTAATCCATGATCCGCCTAACGCTGAGGATATTTCACGTCAGCACTGTGGTCGGTGCAAGCCAGATGCGAATTCGTATCGACCAGTCATCGCTGGGATTCGAGCCTGGTTCACCTCATTGGAATACGAACGTTCAATCCTCTGAGCCATTGCGGCTCTTTCCTTAATCTTGCATTTTTTGTTGACAACTTAACATTTTCTTTTTCATTTACTTCATTCACGTCTGGCGAGTCTTTGCAACGTTTCTTTTAGAGAGCTAGAAACTTGTATTTTATTACTACCTTCACATTTTTTAAGCCAATTAAGTATTTATCATTAAGTATGCGGTGATACATGCGGGGCTTGATCATTAATTTGATCAAAATTTCATGTTCATAGAAGTAAGCATTTGCATTTTAATAGGATTCAGGTAGTCTTCAAAAAAAGAAAACCGAGACGTTATTATTGTAATTTTGAAGTAATCTTTAACTTTAAATATAAAATTTCGAAATTTAAGCTTTTCTAACCAGACTGTTGGAGCTAATAAAATTGAATATTATGGTAAATATAAATATAATGAAATACATTTTATCTTATTAGGTTTGTTTCCGCTATTTCAGTTTCTTATGTTACGAACTCTGTTTAAAAGATGACTACTGCATCGTCTATATGTATGTAGTGATGGTGAGAATCGTAAAACAAGTTGGAAATAAAGGAAATTAAAAAAAAATAATCGCTATATTTGGAGACAAATGCAGCTAATCGTAATTGGAGAGCAATTTACGGCAAACTTACGAAAATCAGTTTCAGAATGTATAGAAACATCAGGATGCTATTCGAAAATCCAATTTTAATTAAATAACGTAAACTAATGAATGAAGCAATTTGTTTAAACAATTGATCATCGAATACTCTTAAACATACATATATTAATGATTTTAAAATACCACAAAACATTAACCAATTTCTTCAGTTGTAGAAAAAGAAAAATCGTAAATCGTATAAAATTTAGCGAATATGCATTAGAATTTAATCTCTTCCAGACCCTTGATATTTTTATTCCTGAGACTTTTTTGTCTTTAAAATTCCCTACCTGGAATATTCGATCCAAAGTGTACAAAAGATTAACCATACTACTCTGAATATAATTACATGAATTTATGTAATTTTGAGTTTGGTGTAAGATTTTCAACAAGTTAAAACAGAGTAAAACACAAATAATGACGTAAAAAGCTCGGGTGTTCAAATTCCAAAACCATGAAAAATCGGAAATAATTTAATAATTGATTCAAATTTTTTTTCGAAGGAGATTAAAGAGAAAATAATTGCTTTTTTTGTCAGCCAAATATTTTCTGTTGCTTAATAACATTGTGTTAATAAATAAGCTATTAAGACAAAATGTTAAATAAATAAAAAAACTTCAGTTTTTATTTCATCCTTTTTTATTATTGTGTCAACTTGGTCGCTTAGCAACAAACTTGGTTGCTAAGCAACAAAAATTAGATATTGTTCTTTTGTGATCTTTAACTTCTGCTGAAGCGTATCGTTTGGCATTTTGTTTTGGACTATCGCCAAAAATATATAGCTTCTTTATGTTCCTTAATATTTATGATACAATTTTCTCGAAATTTTGTCTATCCCATATTTTAAAGGCCAGGGAAATGCTGCATGTTAATTCAGAAAAGAACAAAATACGAAATTGCCTGAATAAAAAAAATGATTATTTGAGAAAAAAAGTTTTTGTGCCTGAATTTGTTACTTAATGTTAGTATTAATTAATCAGTATATTTGAGGTCACCCCATGAACTGACAAAATTGACAGTTCCGCTAAATTCTGATCATTAAGAAATAATATAATTTTTTTTTTGTGTATTGTACAGTGGCGAAGACGTACTTTAATATAATGCTAATCGTATAATACTTATCGTATAATTACTATCGTATCGTATAATATATTGTATAATGCTTTAAGAGCTTCAATTTACCAGCTATCATAAGGTATAGCAACATTTACATATTGTAATGCAGCTTAAACAGGGTGCGTAGCCAGATTTTTCAACAAAAAATAAGCACTTTTTAAGCACTCAAAAAATATTTTTAATCGATTTCCAAAAACTACAGAAAAAATCATAATTCGGATCTTTTGCAGCAATAAAAATTTCTTTTCCTATTATTTACTGTTCTTAATTTATAAACATAAAATCAATAAAATTTTAAAAAAAAATTTCAAAAACTGTACATAATCATGATAAAATAACTGGTTTCCGATAAATATTGCTGAGAAAATTGTGCAAATCATGCATTTTTTTTAAAATTTAGAACGACAATCGCTACGGCTAAGAAAAAATCTGTTTTTTAAACGATAGAAAATCAAGAACTTTTTAAAAACACCGAACAAAAAAAGCACCTTCAAGGGCTTGTAAAAAACGTAAATCAAAATTTTTTTTGAAATGTATACGAAAACCCTTTAAACTTTTCCATGGAACCTTGTGGTTTCCGGGAACGCCATTTTTGAACTAACAGGAGCAGACGATAAATTCTCTACTTTTATCAACCTATTAGATAGCGCATTTAAAACTATTTATAAACATTTAAACAAGAAATAAACATTTTGACACAATTTAAAACAACTAATCAAACATCTGCAGTAAGGGTTAATAGCTTTCTCATTTTCCTAAATCTGCGGCTAGCAAAAAAATAGTAAAGTATATTATTTCCATTTTAATATTTACATATATTTAGCTACAAAAATAAATGAGATTCATGACTCAGTGTACCAGGTTATTTTAAACTTATATAATCATACTAAATTTAGAATTTAAAAAGTTTGTTACCTTTAAGGTTATTTTTTACCATGTTTGGCCAAATCTTTAAATAATACTTACGCAAATAAGAAATAATTTTAACTAATGAAATTTGTTTACTTAGATGTCTCCAGTAATCCTGACTTAAACTATGTCTGAAGCAAAAAAATAAAAAAAATAAAAAAGCGTGGAAATAAACTAATAAAAAATATCACTAGAGTGACTAGGAGTGACTAATAGTCACTCCTAGTCACTTTAGAACTCTTGTTTTATTCAAAAGAAAAACATTCAAATTAAGCAAATGAAGTAAAATATTTCAAAAATGGCGTTAAGTATCTTAAGTGGTTCCAAACATTTCAAATATTACTTAAAAAAAACATTCTAAGGTGATGTATTCACAAAAAAGTCAAAATGTGTTTCCATACATTAAAATAAGAACAAAAAAATAATAAAAATAATTTCTGATAAAAATAGCTTTTAAAAAAAGGCTAAATCTACTGCAAATATAAAATCAGAACATTATCTAAATTATAGTTAAAATAACATTAATTAAAAAATAGTTAATAAAAAACATTAAAAATGAAAGATTACTTACATTCGAATTAAACACCACGCCAAAGTTTTCCTTTAAAAAGATGCTAACAGAACTGGTAAAACTGAAATGAAAATTGTATTTTAGAATACTGAACATCAAAAAAGAAAGATTCGCTTTGAAGTTCTGACGCAGCAAATCAGTCGCCAATAAGAAATAGAGACTGCTTTCCCCCATTCCTGCGTATCCCCTTTTTCTCAATCGGAGTTTAAAGGAACGAGTTTCAAAGTGCCAATTTTGAATTTTAACGAATCTTGAATAATCCAACATTAAACGTGAAAAATTGTATTTTCTGAAAAAAATTCTTTTAAATTTTCCTTTCGGCTTTTTCACAGTCTACAAAAAAAATATTACTTTAAACCAATGTTTTAATAAATTGAGTGCAATTTGAATTGAAAATATTTCTTATTTCACTCGCTAAAAACAACTTAATTACACAAATACCTTTATAATTTACTAATAAAAAAAGTTATGCTTGTTCTCTTCGTCACGTGTAGTTAATAACTAATTCTTTATTATAAAGTTTTATAGTTTCTTTTTACTGTAGTACTGTATTACTTTTTTACATCGTTTAAGTAAAGTAATAGCAAAATGGTCACATTTTAACATGACCGATATTTTAACATGATATGAGATATTTTACTTTTATTTTATAACCGTCGTTAAACAGCCGATCCAATTTCATGGGTTTACGATTACTAATGTTCAACTCCGTAGCCTTGTCATTTTGAACCTAATAGGAAGACAAGGGAACTCCCGGATAGAGTATTGGGAAAACTTTAAGGAGATAATCCGCATTTGCGTTACATGGAGAGGAAGACCACGAGAACTTCCCACGGTAAGCCAGGCGGCAATGGGACTTTAACCCATGATCCGTCGACCACTGAGGATATTTCACGTCAACACTGTGGTCGGTGCAAACCGGATGCGGATTCGTATCGACCAGTCATCGCTGGGATTAGAACCCGGTTAGCCTCATTGGGAGGAGAACGCTCTAGCCCCTGAACCATCGCGGCTCTGATCTGAGATATTCAAACTACCAGCTATATTTTAAAAAAAAAACAATTTTTAATTAATTCAAATGAAGAAAATTCAAAATTAACGAAAAAATTGACGAAAAAATTGACGAAAGCCGCAAGCTTTTTGATTTTGTAAAGCGATTGCGAATACTTAACTCGAATTTATGTTTGCATTTTCGTTTTAGTTCAAGAAATTTTTTTTTTGACAGTGATTCTTTCTGCATGTTTTTTTTTTCACAATATATTGAGGGGAGGGGATTAAAAAGTAGTAAAATTTTTCAAACATAAGCATTTTCTTCATTTATCATTTTCTAAATGCGAATTTTTGCAACGATCAAAACTAAGTTGTCGCTGTAATATCATAGAATCAAGGTTGGTAGAGGGGTAGAAAGTGCTCCTTACAAATAGTTAACCTAAGCTTAGGAATTTTTTTAATGTCTAATTTCCCCCCCCCCCCCAAACAATATAATTTTTTTTCGTTAAGGTAATTAAAAACTTCAAATAATTATGTTCTAGTAGTTCCCTGCACAGTTTGATTAAATAACTTCATAAAACAAAAATTGTCGAATGCGATGAAAGAAAGTTTAATGTCCAAAGTGAATAAATAAACACATTGAATAACTTTCGATCTAAATGTTTGGATTTTCACTTACTAGATCTCAATCATAGTTTTAAGGCATAATCCTAAATACGCTAATTAATTAGTGCAGACGATATTTTATCTGATTTCATAAATATTAGTTATTTTATATATAATTAATATTTATGAAATCAGAACAAACCAAAGGTATTTCTTTGAATAAACATATCCAATAACCAAGAGTTTAAACAGAAGAGCGAATTCATTTTTGGATCTGAAAATGCTAATTTGACATTTTGAATATTTCGTTATATGAAGAAAATGTATGTTTTAAGCGAAACGAAAAAATTTTGTTCTCGTTAAACTCGTTTTTCCAAAGACATGCAAAAGAATAATTATAAATGATTTATTTTTATTTTTTTTACTTCACAATAGTCGAAAAATTTTAAAATGCAATGTATATCAAAAATTTAGAACTTAATTTTCAAATTTTCAAAAATTAAAGTATGCTATTCTAAATGACAAAACACAAAATTTTAAATGACAAAATAAAAAGCTTTTTAAGCCAATCGAAATTTTTTTATAACACAAAACTAAAATTCCAGATATTTCATTACTTACTAATAGCGAAGAACTTTAAATTGTAAGGTATGCTAATTTTCACATCATTTTAAAAGTAATTTAAAATGGCAAAATGCAAAATGGCAAATTCAATAATCATTGTTTTTGAGATAAAGCTTTCAAAACCTGGGTGTAGGTGTTCAGTAAAAACCGCTCTTAATACATTTCTTTATCCCTTTTCAAAAAAGAAAATAGAAATTAATATAAAAACGAGTAAAAGACAGAAACACCTACAAAATTTGAAAAATTACAGACGAAGGCGAATGTAACAAACATCAAAAGAGGTTCAATTGTATATTAAAACTTGAACCTTCTATTTCTCCGTTTCTGTTCGCAATCAAATCTGCCGTATTATTTATTACATATGCTTTCCTTTTCTGTGATAGTCAGATTTCGCTAAATTTAATCACTTATACATTAATTTGTTCGAGACATAGTAGAGTTTTTTTTTTTCAATTTTTGATAAGGATTCTAAAAATGCATACTGAGGGCAATCTTAGCAAAACACCCTGCATATTGTCAAATATTTTTAAACGTTTAAAATATAATAATGGTAAGGATCGTCAAATCAATGTATTAGAATTTATAGGTGGTTAATAAAACACCAAATATCTGTAAAATATCCAAATGATATTATAAATTGCATTGTTTGAAAATATCATTAAAAATTATGAAGAAATTTTGTGTTACTTGAGGTATCTCTATTCTATAATGTCACAACTGTTTGTCAATATTTTATTCATTTCTCTGCTATAAAGAATGTAACTTAACTAACGAAGTTGAATTTTAGTTTATTACGGTTCAGGGTAAGAATAATGCCAAGCATTTTTGGTTTATGGTATTAATATTATGCTATTAATAAACAGTTTTTAAAAAAAACTATTCTAGTTCCATAAATATAGTAATATAACAAAAAAATATTAACTAAATATTTTAAATATGCTGGTATATTGTTCAAAAACTCCGTTTAAAAAGCAAATAAACACTAAGCATCTGAATATTTCGCTAGTAATGCATGTAAAATAGTGATTAATATTTACAAATTTACAAACCATTAAATATCAATTTTAATAAAGCTTAATAACTTTCCTTAATTAGCTCGTTAATAAATAGTTATTTTTTTACTTTTGGAAGATGAAGAGAGCTATTTTAAAAACTATGAAACTTTGCCAAAATAACTTCAAGCTGGGAAGTTAGACTGAATTTTAAACTATTAAAATCCTGAAATGTATATTATATTTTATGTGAATTTAATAATAGCACTAGCTGCATATTCAATATTTGTACTTGTGTAACTAATTGATAGTATTTAATTATTCTTCGTCGCCAATTAGCACAATTTTTTAATGGATTTATGGAAAAAAAGAAAATAAATCCTTCCAGTTTCAAGTAGATAATTTCGCAATGAAACAAATTTAAACAATATCCAAATGCCACTCTTTATAAAAAACAAACTTTTTATAAAAACAAACTATTTATTGAAACAAAAAAATCCATTGAATCACAAATCTAAGCAAAATGAAGTAAAATAAATGAAAAGAGAACACACATAGAAAACAAAAAAAGCTATAGTAAAAGTAGCAACCAAAATTAAAACTTACTTGATAAATCCCAACCATTACTTACAATCTTGTCAAATTTTTAAAAATAAAACTAAAATGTCGTTTTAGCAAACAGATTAAAAAAATCCTAATAAATACGGATTTTAGAATTTCAAACTATAATTCATTGAAAATTGACCCATACGAAAGAGAATACTTCTTATCTATTTAAAATAAATAAATGAATTTCAATTCATCTGAAGCTTTCGAGGATTGTTATAATATCTTATAGTTTACTCCCCCTTATTTGCTATTTGGAATGTTCCAGTTAAAGTCGCCAATTCAAAATCTCCGCAATGTTCCACAACAATGTTTGAATTTAATGATACTTATTATTTTCACAGCTAGATTTTTCTTAAGTACATTAAAATAAGTTACGAAATGCTTTACAATTTTGAAATATGCTGACATAAATCAAAACTCGATACAAAAGCGAAGTATTTTCATTTCGCATTTCAATCAAATAGACGAAAACATAATAATATGAAAAAATACTAATGAATTATCTCAGGGACGAAAATCACATACCTATCAAAATAAATGATTTTATATGGGTATACGATTTTCGAAATAGTTTTAATTATCTCTAGTTTTTAAATTAAATGATTTATGTATCCAAATTTCAAATAAAGTGTTTCTACAGTAGGGGTGCACAACTTGCTGCCAGCGGGCCAAATGCGGCCCTTTGACTACTGAAGTGCGGCCCGCGAGAGCATCTAAGCACAATAAAAAAAAATTTAAAAAATGTCAATTTCCAATCGCATTTTTAAGTCATCACGTTTTAAACGCGCTTTCTTTAAGCCGATTTTATCGTAAATATAAATGATTTTTTTAAACGGTTATTTCCGCTTTTCTACGTGATTTCGAAAATCCCGAATTTTAATTACGACGCGAGTTTCAGATCGCAAATTTAAATAATCACTTTTTGTGCACTTTATTTGTGACGATTTCATCTTAAATCTAAGTGATTTTTTTTATCCTTTTTTTGCAATTCTTTCTTTTTTTTCCACAATTTTTTCGGAAGTTATTGCTATGTGTTCCCACGTATTATGAAAAATTCCAATTGTTCTATTACGACATACAAGTTTTAAATCATGCATTTGGCACACTTTATTCGTGCTGAGTTCAGCATAAATATATTTTTTCCCAATTATTTCTATACTTTTCCACATTTTGACGATCCAGTTACTTAACTATGATGGTTATTACGACACGTGATTGTCAATCGCGCAATTAAATAATCCCTCTTTGATACCGTATTTGGGTACAGTTTCATCGTAAATCCTAGTTATTTTTCCTTCGTTTTTATTTTCGCAACGAATATGATTTGGCCGAATGTGGTAATGAATTGTGATTTGATCAAAAACCAAATATTCGGCAAAAAAAAGAAGAAAAAATCGACTGAACGCCGTACACTTGGGGCCAAATAGCAAAATCTTTTAGCAGCATAGCAACACTGAAACTAAAATTTCAATGCTCGGAATAATATTTCCTGGAAAAACGTATTCATAAATTAACTCTAAAAAATAAGGCCAATCAAGAACGTTTTTAAAAATGTCGAAAAGCGAAACAGAGAACATAAAAATCAATCTTACTTTTTGAAAAAAATTTTTAAAGCTGAACATCTCAGTTTTTCAATTACCAGAAAAAGCCAAGAAAAAAAAATTAAATCAACAGAAATGCTATTAAAAATTACTACGTTATAATGAAAACGTCTAAAAAAAGTTTTTTTTTATTTAAAAAAAAAATAAAAAGATAGAAAAAACGATCTTAATTTTTTTAAATGAAAATCTTATGCCGAAAATCTAAATTTAAAATTTTCTCATTGCCATAATTTTAGAAGAAAATAAATTTTATTAGTAACTTTATTTTAAAAAAAAATACTGAGTCATAATAAAAATGCCTAAAAAAAGAAAAACAGAAAAAAACAATGTTTTCTTAGTTCCTGAAACAAAAGTTTAATACTGAAAATTACACTTCTGTATGTTACTGGTTATTTATATTAAAGTACAGGGAAAGAGTGATAATAAATTAATAGTATGAGACGTTCTGTTATAATGCTGGGTTATAATAAAAACAACAAAAAATGGAAAAAAATCCTTCTCAATTCTCAAAGTATCAAAAAAATGACAAAATTGACTTGTCTGATTATAATTTTAAAAAAAATAAAATAATATCTATAAAAATTCAAAAATAAAAAAAACTTGGAAAAATACATTTCTAAAAAATATTCTGCCGAATATTTGACTGATCATTCAACCAACTGATTTTTTCACAGAAGGGCCAAATACTCGTTACATCCCTCCCTAATTTAAATGCAATGTTATTGCAACTTGAGAAATTCATAAAATGACGGAAAACGTGAATTTTTAAACTGCTTACTGTTTGTAGTTTAGATTTAAATTTTTTGTTGCTTAAGTGATCTTTTTCGATAAAAAAAGGAAAATGTTTACGATATAAAAAAATCTAATAATTAATAAAATAAAATAATAAAGTACATTACAAAATAAACATTGAATTTTATTTTGAACTATCACAGTTTTGTTTTTATTTTAGGCTTTTGCTTAAAACCTATACATTTTCTTCAATTAAAATATTTAATTTGCATTTATATTATTTAATTATGACTAAACTTTTCCTACTTTCATTCTGTGGGCATTTGCAGTTTTTATTTATTTATTAGAATTTGATTCTAAAATGAATTTTCGTATTGCATGACATGATAAAAAAAATATTTATTTTCTTCAATGTTTATTTATTTTGATAAATCTATTGTTCATATGATAATAATAGCAAGTTTTTCATTTTTGAATGAATTCTAATAATGGAACACTACTAAGTTATTGATGTTACTAAGTGTATTGATAAAAAAAATGGAACGCTAATGTTTAAATAAACATTACTACATTTGTCATTAACATGTCTAAATACATCTGCGGCCCTTCGTTAGCCAACCTGCTGTGCAAGTGGCCCTTCACTCAAAAAGGTTGTGCATCCCTATTCTACAGCATCAGTTTATTGCTTCCTTTTAGTTAACTTGTGTCTGTAACTGAGGATAGAAACATGCGATCAAAAATTCGTCAACTTTCCGATTGACTGGAGAGCTCAAATCTCATTTGGAGCACTGTACTTTATACTAGTTTTAATAGTTTCCTGTTTGCATTTTATGAGCAAAATCAGTTTAGCGTCAAAAAAAATTTCGACCAGTTTCCGACTAACTGAAGTGCTCAAATCTTATCTTAAACTTTATGCCTAGTACAAATTATACAAATATAAATTCAATTATTTTGCATTTCAATTTTATATAGATATTTTGGACTCTAATTTTACATTGATATTTTTTTTTGAATTCCAATTTTACATTGATAAGTTTTGAATTCTAATTTTATGTTTATAATTTTTGAATTCTAATTTTATATTGATAATTTTTGAATTCTAATTTTATATTGATAATTTTTGAATTCTAATTTTATATTGATAATTTTTGAATTCTAATTTTATATTGATAGTTTTTGAATTCTAATTTTATATTGATTTTTCATAATTGATATTTTTATTTTATCTCCTTCATAGCTTATAAATGTTCGGATTTAATAAATTAAAATTCTTTCTTCCTTTGATTGGATATAATCAACAAAGAATATAAATTAATTTCCAATTAAAATGATGGATAGCTGTATCAAATTTCATTTCTCTCTTAAATATAACTTACTTCTTGGCTTTCATATTAATTATTTAAGAATTTTTTTATTTTTTTAATTTAAAAATTAAATTTCTAGGAAAAAATTTGATAAATAATTTACCCATTTTCTTTATTTTTCAATAATAATCATTCTCTAACAAAATTTTCAGGCGATTTAAATTTTAAAAAAAATTTCAGAACATTCGGATTTCAAAAAATTAAAAATTTCTTTATCACAAGTTTAAGTAGTTGAAAAATATACAAGTAAATTTTGAAAGAATTACTAAATTTACTAATTTAAACTACACTCTTTAAGAAAATTGTGGATTTAAAAGTTACCTTTACTTCATCTTGAGAATTGCACTATTTATAAATTTTTAAAGGAGTTTCAGAATAATAGTTTAAAAATTAATACAGAATAATACTTTTAAAGTTAAATATTGAACGTTCCCGCGTTTTCCACAAGAGAGAAATAATATTAAATTTGATAAATTTATGGGCAGTTATTAAATTAAAAATATGACTTAACAAAACGTTTACCTATTTATTAAAATAAAAAAAATGCCTCCCCCCCCCTACTGTTGGACAAATAAAAAATTTTATGCTTATTTTTAACTTCTACACATTTCGAACGAACAAAAAATAGCTTATAAAACAATTACCTTTCAATCTTATGAGGTTCTCCGTAGACATTAGATGCTGTGTGTGTTGCGTCAAACAGATTTTTGATTTTGAAGATTTGCTTTGAGTTCACAACTATTGTTGGGAATTACTCTAACAATTTTGGGAGAATCCGATTTAAAACCACACAAATTTCGTTAGTTACCATTGCCTTGTTAGTAACAACAATTCAGTTCTTTGTTTGCAAACGCTACGCAAAGAAATTTGGCGAAAGAGCACGTTTGACTTGAAAGTCTTCGCCAAGAATGCCAAGTGGCGCCCACAATCGTGAGCTTTTCCGTGAAAGTGTCCTGGATTGTGAAGTTAAATCATCTATATCAGTGTTTCCAAAACTTATGACTTATCGTACCCTTTCTAAATTTTTCGTAACGCTGAGTACCACTAATAATAAAATGAATGTTTTTTTTTTTACTGTAAAAAATTGCACTAAAGCTAAAAATCACAACTGGCTGTTGACACCACTAAATATTAACTGCTAACTCTGCAAAAAATAGCCAATAGAAAAATACGTAATTGTAAATTTTCATGTCTAACTTTGTTTTAATATAAAAAAGTTTTTGAAATTTTCGTTTGTTGCGAGATATTTTGCATAAGAACGCGTACTCCCGCTATACTGTTCCCGTTCCTCTGGGGTTACGCGTACCACACTTTGGGAAACTCTGATCTTTATCATTCTTCGCACTCCAGTTAAGGTGAGGTGGGCTAGATTAAGGTCCTCAAAAGACTGCAAGTTCGTGCCCTGAAACACCACCCTGCGCTTTACTATCGTTTAATCTTAGAACAAGAACGTTTATAGTTCCTGCAATTCATGAATTTCGGCGTCAACAATATTTTCCATTCAAACTGGCTTATATCGTTCCTGGGTAAGATTAGTTACGGGATGTCCCGCAGTGGGCTGATCGTCAAGACACGGATTGGAGCAGATCACTGAAGTCAAGCATCACTGACTGCGGTCAGTGTGCGGGTGGGAGATCACTTGGATCAGTCTGTGTAGGGACCGATGGTGTGCGGTATCGGTCCTCGTTAAATTTTCTAAAGTGCTCGATTTCACGTGCAGGTCGTCGGGCTACCGAAGCGTAGGTGCCATACTCTCTGCAGAGGATCAAAATTGAGATAGCACATCTACGGATCATCCTCATGGATGTTTCCCATACCGTCGCCAATAGCGAATTGTACAGCTCTAGTGCGACGCAAATATACTACAATAACAACTACAGGATAGGATGTGACATTTATGAAAATGTTAACTATAGTATCATTCTAATTTTTAACTAAACTTGAATCGGGTTCGTAAGATTAGCTTTTAAAGGCTCCAGATTCATCTGTACGGATTACGCTTTCTTAATATCGAAATTTTTTTAATTTTAGAATCTAGTTTAATGTTACCTTACTGATAATATTAATACATTACTGATATGTTTAGGGAGACATTTTAGTATGACAAGAATTATCATGAATTGCATTTAGCGGAGTTCTTCAAAAATAGTCCCTTTTCACTTGATCAAAAGAATGCATCCAGTTTTTGTTAGTATTCTTCATATTTATAAAAGTTAATTTTTTAATGCTAACCCATTATAAGCCATCAAACATTTTCAGCCCTGTTAGAAAAAAGGAATAAACGAAAGTTCAATAAAACACATTAGCTGATTTTCGTTATTTTACAAAGCATGAAAACATGTGAAGGTGTGAAACGTAGTGTAAAAATGTGAAGTTAATTTTAAAACTTGTTATATTTACATTTTTAACATAGTATTGGAAGACCTTTGCTTGCGACGAAATTAAAGTAATCTAAATTTTCTAGATTTAATCTAGTTCTAGTTCATTTACGTCGTACTAAGAGCTGCACAATGGGCTACTGGCGACGCTCAGGGAACAGAGATGGGCATTAGTCATTCAGAATAATGAATAAAGAATGATGAATAATTATTCAAAATCTTCCTGAATAATGAATGAAGATTTATTCATTAGTCAGAGATATTTTGAATAAAGAATAAATCATTCATTATTCTTTATTCAATATCCTTTATTCATTAGTAAAGAATAACTGAATAATTTCACTGGTCAACAAAAATGGGCACGGAGTACTCTAATTGACTACGATTGTGACAACTACAAATAAAACGTACATGGTAATAAACTACTTGTAATTATTTTGAAAGTTACAAGTAACGATTTCAGATAAAAAGTAATAATGATTACCTGTAATCATAATGAGGTGCGATAACTGGCATATGCTTATAAGTGACTGAAATCTTTTATTTTGAACAATCAATGTAATCAATATGCACTATTAAAAGCAGTCATTTTTACCTAACGAATAATTGTAATCTTACGAATCTGACCTAACTACCTAACGAATAATTGTAAAAATAGTTACTGCGTGAATACGAAGACATGTTGTACATACATGAGCACTTAATTACGCTGTATGTTCATGCTTTCAAGCAATAATATGTTTCATTGAAACAGAATTCAATTTTGGAAATAATGAATTTATTGAGAAAGTTCCTTAGAGCAATATCAGTCTTATCTTCGTTTGACAAATTATAGGAAAAATTTTAATCATAATTTCTGTAAAAATTATGTTAACCCTCTCGCTGCGTATTCTTTTATCAAAATTAATTCAAAAATTGCACATTTTTTCTTACATGTTTCAAATTAGATGATGATTCTAAAAATAGTACGGCTTTGGAATCTTTACAATTTTCCATTTTTAGTGTTTACTGTTTGTAATGTTCCTCTATGGAACAATGAGGTTGGTTCTCATGAATAACTCTCACTTATATGGACAACACCTTTTATTTAAACATATATAAAATTAATATGAAATTAAAGGTAAGTTAGTGACATAATTTTATCTGACTTCACAAGCCAGTTCCGAGAACGCTTCTCCCATATTTTATATAATTACTTTTTGGTGATGAGTGAGTGAAGCGCCCTCTAGCGAAGATGTCCGCACACTACACCCCCCACGCAAGATTGAAGTATCTCCCTTGATACTTAATCTGACAAAACATATAAATTGATAATAAACAACCATATCATAAATATATAAACTAAAATGACAATTAGCATTCATCACTAATAGTAATGAACATTTCAAATAATGTAAATAATGTAGCTAATTCAAGTAATAAAACATTTTCAATAAGCAGATAATGTACTCAATTGTTTAACATAACGGAGCATTAAACTATTAAAATTTATAACTTGCTTATAAAATTAAATTATTATATATATATATCAAAAAAAACTTTAAATTATCAAAAAATAAACAGTCAATATTTAAGTTGTAGTACTTGGAAACAGGCGAGATATTGCAACCGCATGCGGCATTTTGGAACCAGGGAAATGTTTCAAAGTTATATTATACTTTTGAAAAGCGAACACCCACCGCTGTAACCGAGATGACTGAGGAGAACACTTCAATAAATACGGTAAAGGGTTGTGGTCGGTGTAAAATTCTATTTCAGAGCCAAATATCAATGACTCAAATTTCTTTAATGACCACACAATTGCATAAGCTTCTCGTTCTATAGTTGACCAGGCTTGTTGTGTTTTGGTCATTTTATGACTAGCGTAAGACACTGGGAAAGCTTTATCTTCTATTCGCTGAAAAAGATAGGCTCCTATTCCAATCTATGATGCATCTGAGTAAATGATGTAAGGATTACCGGACACTGGTGTGTAAAGTGATGGGGCTTCTGCAAGGGCTTGCTTGAGACGATAGACCACAGAGTCATGCACTTCACTCCAGGGAATATCTTCCGGCACTCGCTTTTGCGTCAATTCTGTTAGAGGATACTCTAATTTAGCATATTTCGGAATATATTGTCGGTAAAAACCGCATAATCCAAGCATGCTTCTCAAATCTTTTTTAGTATTTGGTCTTGGAAGTTGTTTAATTACTCAAACCTTTTCGGGATGGGGCTGGTGTTCACCCGACCCGATGATATGTCCCAAAAACTTGATACTTGGTTTAGCGAAAGAACATTTCCTCAGATTAACAGTGAAATTGAGTTCTTCTAATATTTTCAGAATCAACTCCAAATGTACTAGATGTTCTTCAAAACTGCTCGAAAATATACCAATATCGTCTATATATGCTCGTGAAAACCTTTTAAATGGTGCCAGGGCTTTGCTCATGACTCTCTGAAACGTTGCTGCAGCATTCCGGAGTCCAAACGGCATAACTCGAAATCTGTACTGAGAATTGTGAGTTTTAAAGGAAGTTAAATCATAACTTGCTTCCTCCATAGGAATAGCATAGTAACCTTTTAGCAGATCTAGGTTTGAGAGTACATTAGATTTCCCTATAGTATGGATTAACTCAGTAGTATCTTCCATTGAAAAATTGTCAGTTATAGTCACAGCATTCAACGCTCGATAGTCGATGCACATCCGCATCCCTCCATCTTTTTTACTAACGCACACCACTGGATAAGCAATTTCAGCTGAACTCTCTTCTATTAAACCAGCATCTAAAAGCTCTTCTATTTGTTCATCTACTTTTCCTCTCAAAGCATCCGGAATACGGTAGATATATGGCCTCTTCCTCTCACTGTTAGGTATGAGTCGAATCTTATGCTCTTCAACATTTGCTCTCTTTAATTTTCCTGTCATAAGTTCTTGATGTTTACTCAGCAAAGACGTTAATTTTCTTTTCTGATCATCACTCAAATGTTCTAATTCCAATTGTGAATCAAACATAACTTTTCCAATGTTCGTTTCAGGTACTGTAATAATTTCACCAAATTCGTCCTCATTTTCAAAAATCACTCCAATTGAATTGACTCTAGCATGAAATCTTCTTATCTTGTTTACATGCATTTGTTTAACTTTCCCATCTGGTAATTTGACCAGGTAGGAATGTGGGGAACAGTGCTTGACAATTTCTCCTGGTCCAGTCCATCGGGCATATATTTTATCGGAAGAATCAGGGATTAAAAGCACTACCTGTTCACCGACATTGAAATTTCGTACTGAAAATATTTTATTTAAATAGTCGCTGTATGCTTTCTATATGTCAGCAGCCATCAACGAAGCACTTTCAGCAGCTTTTTCCAGTTCTTGAAGATAGTCAACAGCTGACTGAGACAAAGTGGTAGGGATTCTAATTTCACCAGACCAAGATGATTTCAGGATAGACAATGGACCTTGAGCCTCTCTACCATAGAGTAGCTTGAAAGGAGATACCCCAGTAGTGGTGTTTGGAACCTCTCGGTACGAGAATAGTAAAAATGGTAATTGCAGGTCCCAACCTCTTGGATCTTCACGCATTACGTGATGTAACATATCTTTAAGTACTCTGTTCCACCTTTCCACTAGTCCATTCGCAGCAGCATAACCCGGACAGGAGAATCTGGGACTCGAACCAATACGCGTTTGAAATTCTTGAGTTAGGGCAGACTTAAAATTAGTCCCCTGATCACTAGCTATAACGTTGGGTATACCAGTTCTTGTAAAAATTGTAAGTAAAGCATCGCAAGTTGTTTTAGCAGATAGTGATTTCAACGGCACAGCTTCAGGCCAGGGAGTATTTTGGTCAACAAGACAAAGTACATATTTGTGTCCTCTGCTAGATGGTGGGTCTATAGGACTAATGACATCCACATTCACAATTTCGAAAGGAAGTTCGGGACGAACCACAGGAGTTATGGGAGCTCTATCGCCAATCTTCTCAGTTTTTCTAAGTTGGCACCCTTCACAAGTTTGGACAAATTCCGTTAGATCTTTCCTCATATTCGGCCAGTAAAAGCTATATTTTATTCGCTCTTTAGTTTTCCTAACCCTCATATGACCCCTAAAAAAGGATCCGTGCACCAATTTTAAAACTTTATTTAGCCTACATTTTGGTAAAACTAACTGCATAACTGATTCATTAAGAATTTTATCCTTATGGTAAATTAATCCATCCATTAAAATAAAATTACCTTTATTTCGTTTTAATTCCGCGCGAATTTTTTCTAATGAAATACAATTCGTTTGCTCTTCTTTCAATGTATAATAATCCGGAAACAATTTAGAATCTTCATTTAAAATATTCGTCTCATTCCCACTCAATGAGCAACAGCTCTCTCCCCCCTCTGCCAAAATATCCGTTTCATTAATTTGTTGTAATAACACGTGTGCTGATTCTTTTTCCAACACGCACCGACGTTCACTGCTTTCCTCGCAAGAACTCTCAAGGTCTGACGAAATCAGTTTTTCATAAAGAAACGGTGGTATTAACAGTGGCGTAGCTAGGTAACCAAGGGCCCTGGGGCAAATTAAAAAATGGGGCCCCACTGCTATGTAAACTGATTAGGTTTTATCAAATAAAAATATGAAATATACAAATACTTTAAAAATGCTAAGCTACTTAAGCTCTTTTTTGTGCACTGCAGGGCAGGTAATAAAAATATTAAACAGTAACAACATAAATTACAATTAATACTTGGTGTAGGTTTGGCTAATAAAACGAAATAGAGAAGATTCAAGGTTTTATTATATAAAGGTCGGGCCTACCAACTGACTAAATAACAATTATATTTACAATTTTTTCCTAGCTTTAGTTTTCGCAAAAGTATCAATGACTTCGTTTAAATCCAGGCTTGATGCGGTTTTGTTTTCAATTTTGCTATTAGCGATAAATGTCGGAGTCGAGTTTGGCCCATATTATTTCTTAAATAATTTTTTATTATTTTTAATTTGCTAAGTGACCTTTCAGCTGCTGCAGAAGTGACAGGAATTGTAAAGAATAACAACATTAATGTAAATACTTCCGTTAGGTCGCATTCTAGCACTCCATATTTGCTCATTATTTCCTTACATAATTGGTGAACAGTCCATGCTTGAGTTAGTTGAGGTAAACCTAGGTGGTAAATATTAATAAATTGAAGTGAAAAACTAGGGCCTATTATATCTAAATATTTTTTTTGGAATTCGTCACACTTTTGTAATAAAGTTGCTTCATCAACATGTAATAAAAATGTTGGTGTTAGAAAATCGAATATATGACGGACTGCACTCATACTAATAAAACGTGTATCTAATTGAGATATTACTGTGTCTAATACATTATTGAAAATCTCAATTTTAAATATTTTTTCTCGGTTTGGAAATCGGTGATCAGCAGCTAATTCATCAAAATGTTTTTTAACTTTTCTTTGCCTTTTTTCTTGAAAATGGGTATCAGTACCATATTTTCGTGCAGTTTCACTGGCTTTGCACTTGAATAATTCGAAATCATTTCTATAAATTTGCTACTTTGCTTTGGTCTCTGCTAAAACTTTACTCGCCTCGCCCAAATTGATGTCGCATTTTTGTAAAGTTTTGGATGCATAATTGATGTCGTTCAATACACTGTGCATGAATTCGCAAAGCAACACGAACTCGAAATTTAGCATCTTTGTTTTAATACTCTTTGCTTCACTACGCTCATCTTTATTAGGACTCTTTAGAACTATTTCTGATAATGCTTTGATAATATCAAAATAACGAAGTTTCATTGCAGATATCGTATTGACCCTACTGGACCATCTAGTCGGATTTAGTTTTTTTAGAGTGGTGTCCGATTCGCTAGTGAATTTTGACAGTAGATCCCAACGTTTCCGAAAAAATTATGCAAATCTTTCAACGTTGCGAAAAAATCTGTATTTCCACACAACTGCTAACGGCGTCATTTATCACCAAATTTAAATTATGAGTGGCACAATGTACGTACTCTGCGTTAGGCTGGATATCCTTAATATGGTTTTGTACACCATTATACATACCTTTATCACACTGGCTCCGTCATAGCCTTGCCCCACACATTTTTTTAAATCAATATTTTTGTCGATAAATAATGTTGTCACTTGGTTGACTAAATCTACTGAGCCATGTTTGATGGCTGCATAAAAGCCTAGAAACACTTCTTTTACTTCTATATCAATTGGCTGTCCATTTTCCGATCTGGTTATTACTGCATACCTCACAACAATGCTTAGCTGATCTGCCTTCGATACGTCCTGTGCCGTATCCATTATGATGGCAAAAAGCGGTGACGCTCTAATTTGTTCTAGTAGATGGGTTTCGAGTTTGGTCCCCAAGTTCTCAATCATTTCATTTTGAATTGTTGCACTCAGATATCACGTAAATCCTAAAAACATAAAAAAGCACAATTTCAAAAAAGTCCTGATATTAAACAGTTAATAATTATAAACAAAATAAAACAATAAAAAAACTTAGAAATAATTATTATTACCTTTGGGCATATCCAAAACTTGCCGCAAAATGTGATCATATCGGGCGACAAGCTCTACAAAGGACAGAAAATTTCCGTGGTATTCTTTCTCACTTAAGTCTTCTTGATGTCCTCTCAAAGCCAAAGAACTCTTTGCTAGGGTAAGTATGATATCGAATAACCTTTGAAGAACCATTTTCCAAAGTGATGTTTCTTTGCGAATTTCATTTTCAAGTTCCTTTTTGATAGCATTAGTATCGTTTTTTTTTCAAAATTCATACACAGCACATGCTTCCGAATGGCCACTCGAACAGCTGTGTTGTTTAATTCTTTCTGATAAATGCTTCCAATCTCGAATTCCCGTACACCAAACATTATTCCTTTGTGAAGAAAATAACCAGCAGGGTTGACAATAGGCAGCGTCTAGTATTTTGGAATAACACAACCAAAATCAATTAACTGGCTCATATTTAGAACACGAAACGTAGTACGATTTTGAAAAACGCCTATTGTTCTGGTTGATGTCTGTTGGAAAAGGTCCTGAAAGCTGTAAAGGCCCCATATCAAGAATTTGACGTTTTTCGTTATCACTTAATATCTTGTTCGTGAAGTTTCCCAAGTCATAAGAAGATTTGTCGTACACATTTTCGAAAAATGTAGAGGTCTGTGGTTCCTCCAAACCCTCCGCTCTTATGTGCAAACATCATCCACGTTCACATGATTGGCGGCGGAGGTATCTCCAATTGCAATAATTGTCGAATCTTCTTCAGTAGGCTTCTCAACCAACACTGTAGTTACCACATTATTTGAGTCACTATCAATAGAAATATTTTGGCGAAATGTACTTGCAGAAGGCTGACTAAAAAACTTGTCAATTTTGGGCAATTTTTGTTTACTATCTTCTCTTTCTTGGCGTTGTTTGCGTTTAAATGCACCACTGCGTTGCTTCTTTTTATCCATAATTTTAGTTTTCTAATTTTTTTAAACAATACAATATTAGATTGTGCTCGAGTAGGTAGGTACTCACTGTTCACTGACGACGTTAAAAGTAAAATAAAAGGAAAGAGAAACACAATGATATGCTACAAGTGTCGTTGGGGAATCCCCGAAAAAAAAAATTATCACCGTTAGTGTTACCACATTTAACGGTGGAGACTGTAATGGTTGGCAACTGTTTGGCGACCTTTTAAGGTGCACTTGGAGCATTTTGTCATCCCGTCGGAGGAATGCGAGAGAGAAAAAGGTAGATGTATGTTTGATGTCATCGGGAGAGGGTCTCCCTTGGTATTCTAAGAGCTGGAAGCTCTTACTGGAAAACAATGCCTATTCCTTTTGTTTTTAAATAAAGTTAAGTTTTATTGCTTTAAAAATCTGGTCTGTTTATTTATTGGAAAGGAAAGGCATTACAGAGCATTACGATTACGTAACGAAAGGCATTACGATCTCCTGCCCACGGAATTGAATTAATGTACCTACTGCAGGTGACTTGCATTTTTTCACGATATTTCGCGTTATACAATGAGCTGTAGCCGAAATCTATAGATTTGACTCGATTTATTGATTTAACGGACATCAATATGAGTGGTAAAATCAAATAAAATTGAATCACTATATTGACCAGTACGAAAAAGTTTATTGACATTAGCTTACTTACTCCTGATACAGCATCAATTTTTCAACCATTCTCGAAAAAAAAATCTTATCTCGAATTCACAATAAAACGCACATATCACTATCCGTCAAATTGACAAAACTGCCAACCTACAGAAAGAATTTAGGGGAATTCCCTAGGCATAACTTTTGAATTTCTCTCAACTGAGTTGTCATGATTAAAGTGGGGTTGCAACCTGTCATATTTATTTTGAAAATGGGAGAAATTTCCAAAAGTTCAGTTCGATCGAGATTTCCGGTAAGGATTCGAGGGCCCCCTGAGCTTGAGGGCCCCGGGGCACTGCCCCGCCTAACCCCTAGGTAGCTACGCCACTGGGTATTAACGCACCTACATTTAATTTATCTGTCAATGCAATTATGCATTCTACGGGATAATTTAATGCAGAATCTCTATTTAATGAGACCATTGTTTTTATCAACTTAGCCTCAATATGCTCACCATACGCTTAACTCAAAATAATCTTTCCATATTCCTCATTATCAGCGCCAGGAATCAAATTCAAATTACAAACAAAAATTTGAGTTCCAGAATCGATTACACATTTCCATTTTTCCTTTCTCCCACGTACACAGATACATACTTCAAAGAGATGGATAAAAATGTTCTGAGGAGATTTTTGCAATGACAGCATTTTCTTTTACTTTCATTTTCGAATATTTTTTTCCACTATCTTTTTCTCCACATAAGTAACATTCTAGTTTTTTATTTATTTTATTTTCTTTTGACTTCGGTTTTATTTCTTCGCGTCGGAACTGAGGCGCTATATATTAAGAATCATTTCGTGTATAGTTTTGATTATACGACTGGGGTTTTTTATAATTAGAATATGTATCAGAAAAAGATTTTCCTTTTGACGCAAAATACATATCGCATTCTTTACCCATTTGTACCGGCTTAAACCAATCTTGCTCTTGTTTTATATTTATATGCATCGCGGTTTGATGATCTAAAGATTGATACAATTTATCGCTTACAATTAATTCTTTCAAAGTATTTAAATCCTGTACATTTCTTATTCTACAATATTGTTCCAAACTAGTAGATAATCGAGATGCAAATTGTACATGAGTTTCGTTTGACATACGACGCGCTTTTTGAAAGTTTTGTAAACAAATTAGGGGTGTCGGTTCATACTCTTTTAAAATTGCATTTTTCAATTTCTCATAATCGTTTATTTCCTCATCTTTGATACATACTAAAATAATTATAGCTTTTTCTCCGAGGAGGTTTAATAAAATTTCCCCCTTAAATTCCTGAGGTACATTTTTGCTTCGAAAAGCTCTCTCTAAAGACGAAAAAAAAAAATTCCAACTGTCTGTTCTTTTCGGAACAGGTATAGTTAAAGCTCGTACACTTGGAATATAGTTTTCCACTGGTTTCGTTTGACTCGTGGCTTCGGTTTCGGTACTATATTCTCTCGTACTCGATAGTTTATTTTTTCTAGCTCAGCGTTTATTTTTGCTTTTTCTAGATTTATTTTTTCTAATTCTATCTGCGCTTCCGCACTTAATCGAGAGCTGTCTATCTTAGCTCTTTCGAATTCAATTTTCGCTTGCTGTTCTTCTCTCGCCTTTCGCTCAGCAATTATCGAATCAGCAAATTGTTCTACAAAATCTTTATCGTTTTTATAATGCGCACTCTTTAGAATTAAATTTCTCAAATCAATTACCTTCATATCGGGATTTATCGACTCCCCGATCTCTCCTGCAATTAATTTATGATCCTCTTTTTTAGCCCCTTTAAACATTTTTAAATTCTTATATTTACAACTTTAAAATACAAACAATTTAAAAACTTAAACACACGAAATATGTCCAAACATGTGATTGAAGCCAAAAGAGTGCATACCCTGTAGTCTTCAATGCTTTCAATTTATCCATGATCCTAGGAGACGGCGACAGTGTAATGTTCCTCTATGGAACAATGTAGTTGGTTCTCATGAATAACTCTCACTTATGATTTTAAATATTTTACACTGTCCAAAATAACTGAATAGATAAGTGACTAAAATGTGAATCTCAATTTAAATGAAAGCATATTCATTAGGCTAATTAAATTTAAAATAAATTTTAATGACCGAAACATTTAGTGACAACACCTTTTATTTAAACATATTTATATAACACTTGACAACACCTTTCATTTAAACATATATAAAATTAATATGAAATTAAATGTAAGTTAGTGACATAATTTTATCTGACTTCACAAACCAGTTCTGAGAACGCTTCTCCCCTATTTTATTTAATTACTTTTTGGTGGTGAGTGAGCGAAGCTCCCTCTGGCGAAGATGTCCGCACACTACACTGTGTAACAAAATAAGGCTTTTTCCTGTTAGCAAATTTTACTATGATATTTCATGAATTGTGTTAAAATTGAAAAAAATTTTTAACCGAAGTAAACTTTTTCTACATTTTTTTTTTTAAAGAGCAGCTTTCTTAAATTTAACAGTATAATATACAAGTTTAAACGTCAGATACATAAGTTTAAACGTTGTTGTGGTTCATTTAAAAAACAAAGCAAACACTTATGATTTGAGTTGCACTAATACGTATTCACTTCTAACAAATAAAGAAACAATAAAGTAAATAAATCAATAATTTGTCTGTTCATCGTTAGAG
Organism: Parasteatoda tepidariorum; assembly: GCF_982258835.1. NCBI lineage: Eukaryota > Metazoa > Arthropoda > Arachnida > Araneae > Theridiidae > Parasteatoda > Parasteatoda tepidariorum. The sequence goes on from NC_141765.1 coordinate 83,780,566, forward strand.
AAAAAGGGTGTTCTTATTTAATACAATCATTTAGATATTTTGCATCGAGTTATTTTCATGCAATAAAATATTCTTAAATTCTTAGCTAACTGGCTATAAGTTCTGCGACTCGAAAAAAACTTGACAATTATTTAAAACGAATGTTTAATTAAAGAAAAAATTAAACAAAATATGTTAGGAATTTCTTTGAAAAAAAAATCTGTGTGGTAGAATAACGAATTTAAAAATTATAAAAATATAATGAAATAATTGGTTGAATATTTCTATGAATCACACGTGGTCAGGTAATTAAAATTTTAATTTTAAAATTAAGATGTTTTAGGACGATATATAAGATAAAGAGTTATTTCAAAATTCTTAAAAAGTTTGGCTACATATTCAACAGCTCTTTATGTTCGGTATTTTTATATTCTTTGTAGTGACTTTTTAAACATAAATATTTCAGATAGTCGTTGATGTCACAAGAGTTTGGTTTAAGACGATATATAGAAACTTATTACATATCTTCGTTTATATTTTTATTTAGTTAAAATATATATTGATAAATATATTATTTCCAATAAATGCATACCTATGCACATTACTGAAATTGAATCTATTGTGGAATGAATCAATTAGAAACTAAAATTTTAAAAAAATAATGCATAACCACATTCAATCAAAAACATATTTTAATAAGATTTGACATTTGTTAAACATAATACTTTATTCAAATCTCTTTACTAAATTCGACTTAAAAAGAAACATTTTGTATAGTTAAAAAAGGAAATGATATAGAATAAAAACATCGAAAAATCATGAATGAAAATTGCACTAAGCTTGTGTAAGTCAAGTTCCTGAAAGAATACCAAATTTAGGCATTAATCACTCCAATTAAATATTTTTTTCATTGTCGCCAAATTATTATTTTTTTTAAAAGAATTCGTTTTTGAATTTTTCTCAGCTTCTTCTCTATAAAAACAATTGAAACTTTTGAGTTCACTATAGAAAAATACATCGATTAATATGGTATAAAAAATGTATGGCTCATAATTTAAAATTTTTTTTGTCCAGTATGAAATTAAATAATAATAAATAATTATTAAAAATAAGCTTCTGTTTGAAATTATTTTTGGGTAAACAAGTTTCATGGGAGGGTGTAATTTTTCTTTAATTGCACAATTAGTTTTAAAGATATGACCAAAAAGTGAAATTACATTAAGGGGGCCAAACTTATAACTGCTTCCGACAAAGTTATTAGGACTGTAATTTCAAAATACAGTCACACCCCCCTCTATTTTGAGAGTCAAAAATCCAAATGTGTAAAAAATATGTTTATTCAGAGAAAGTGCATTTTTGTGTCCGATTGTGTAACTTAATTAATAGTTAGCACTAATTAATTAGCATATTTGAAGTCACTCCCAATAACTATTTTGACACTTAGTACGTGAAAATCCGATTATTAGAACAAAATTATTCAGAGTGATATCTTTTTATTCTGAGCAATGTACTAGTATGTTTCAGCCAGTATTGTTAAATACTATATGGCATACTCAAATAACATATTGTTCAATTCTAGGAGACCAGATACTTTATAACACATATGGAATAACACTAACTTCATTAGTGTAAGACAAATATTTTTTTTTTTTTTAAATTTAATAAAAAACAAATTTAACAACGATGTAACATAAAATATTTACAATAAATATTAAATATCTTAAAACATAAAATTATATTTTGCATTATTTCAACAAATTTTTTAATAATAAAAATTCTATTTAGCCTGAAACCTACAAATATTACAATGTATAAATGAAAAATCATAAAGAATTACTAATTTCATTAATTACACATTTAGGACAAGCAACAGTTAAAATATCTTCTTGGTATTCAGAGAGCAAGAGTTTAATTGTTAATGGAAGTGGATAAGTTAAGGCAACCATTGATTCCTTGAACAACTGTAAAATATTGGAGTGAAAGGATGCAAGGGTATAATAATGTCCACAAGAGAATATAGCAACATCGTTTCTATCAAAGTTCAGCTCTGTTATTTCAGAAGCATTATTAAATGATTGAGAGTAAAATTTTTCACTTATTAAAGATTTTGCTAAAAAATCTATATTATTAGTAGACATGTGAATGGCAGAATGTGGAGCAATTCCTGCTTGCAAATTGTGCATTATGTCCATCCACAAACGCTCTTGAGGAATGGAATCATCCCATTCTGTTAACGTATCTGAATCTTGAATCTTATGCAGTGTGTTTTTTGTATTTGACAATGTAACCATTTCATCAACTAAATTTCTTAAATGGCTTCCTTGTTGCATCTCTTTAATTGTCCCATACAAAATGTCCATGCAGAATTTTGGACTTAACTGAGAAATAAATTTCTGCTGTACTTCAAATTCCGTAACTATAGAAGCATCATTACTAAAATAAAAAAGAGGGTTTATTTATAATTTTTAAAAAGAACAAATTAATATGAACAAATAAAAATGTGAGATTTGTACAAACCTTGATAGTATAATACTTAATGGATATGAAAATATGCAATTGTAAGCTTGAAAAAATTTTTCAAGTGGGAGAATTTCTAAATTATTTTGTATCCAAAATCGAATTATCTGAAATGAAATTAAAAAAAACTAATAATTATGCTTTGCTATTAAAACATAAAATTATGAATACAGTGTCAAAAGTTTTTTTAGATATTTTGATATGATTTTAAATTAAAGTTTCCAAAAAACTTGAAAACTATCAACATAATTACAAGTATTTAAAAACAAACAACGTAATTACCATTTTGTCATGTTTATGATTCAAATCCTTTGCTAAACAGTAAAATTTTGCTGATAAATTAATGAAACTTGCATTTAAAAATTATTTTAGGACTAGTAAGTCAATACTTCAATATACGATACTTCAAGTTTTATTTTAAAGCTTTTATGTTTCCCATTCCATTTACGATGCAACAAAATAATGTTAAAACACATGTTGATTAAAACATACAAAAAAGTCAGTTGCAAGGTTGGCAGTTTTCCACATATTAGTTCTTCTCCAATTGGATTAAAACCAAGGGTTTCTTGGTTCCTCTAATAAGTCACAAATATTTTTGTAAGTTTAACAATGGTGTTATTTGGGGTAAAGGAATTGCTAATTTTTCACTGTTTTGGTCTATATTAAGCATTATCCAAGACAATTTAATCCGTTGCTTTTACTCTGGTGATTTTTAATAATTTTGATTGACTTCTTAATAAATAATATTTTCAACTATTTACAATTTTTACTAATTTACCATTAATTTAATATTTTACTATTATATTTTTATTTACTAATTTTTTATAACTAGTTTCCTTTTGTAGCTTCTCATTCTTCCAGTAATTTAATTTTGAAAATTTAAATTAGAGTTTAATATATTAGGTGGGGGAAAGGCCCAGGTAAAAAGCCTTCCATGACATTCTGCTGTTGCCACTTTCTGTCCTTTGATAGGCCTCAATTATTTCAATAGCTATTGAAAATTAGATCATCTGCAATTGTAAGTTACATTTTTTTGAGCCAAAATCTTGAAGAACGAATTAAAATGATAAGATATTTTTGCATGTTAATCATTTTACTTCAGAAATGGTTAACTAGTGGCTGGTGAGCAGTACATAATAAATTACTTTTATTCATTTATTTTCAATAAAAACAACATTGGGACCATGGTAACAAAGTGGTTAGAAATTCGAACTCTGGTCTAGCTGTAAGAAACTGCTTTTTCAGTTTTAAGTGAATATTGGGTCTTATCACTGACAACAAGTTATGACTCAAGTTATGTAAATGATATGGTTGATAAGATTTAGTAATAGATGTTGCACAAAATAAGATAAAATGAGCATAGTTTTTAAATGTAACATTGTGGTATGTGTTTATAACTAAGGTATATTGAAAAGTAAAAATAATATTTAGAGTCAGTTTTTAACTCTTTAACGACCCAAGTAGAAGAAAATATACCACCGTAAACATGATTAGTTTTTCAAACGCAGATGAACTCCCCCATTTTGTTGGGGGGTTATCTTTGGTCATTTGCTTCACAGCTGGCAAGAGTCTCCCCCACATGATTAGTTTTTCAAACGCAGATGAACTCCCCCATTTTGTTGGGGGGCTATCTTTGGTCATTTGCTTCACAGCTGGCAAGAGTCTCCCCCACGTCACTAATAAGTCAAAGGCGCGCTCTTCCTGACAATGGAACTTCCTGGCATTCAAACTAATAATCGACTTGTGAACATCGCTTATTTTTTCCCCCACAGAAAATTTTTCTGGTTAAATATTCAAAAGCGGTAGTAAAGTAAATAATAAGATTTTTATATTTTTTACCACATATCCTCTTTAATTAGATATTTATTTATTTTTATACACTTTTTTTAAGATTGGGGTTATTTTTCCTTAAAACTGATTATTTTTTAAATGCCTATATCATAAAATATATATATATATATATATATATATATATATATATATATACATATATTATCTTGAAAATGTGTTGAAAGATCAGCTTTCTCAAAGTAACAAAAACATTTTTTTAATTATTTTTTGTTAATATTAACTTAAATCATGTTCATTTTAGCTTTATGAGTCAAATAAAGTTCTGATAATATTGAAGTTTGTCAATAAAAATGTTTTTGTATAATTAAATAGAAAAATATTAGCTTGAACTATTTTCCTGATTTAATTGAATACTTGGAAGAATAACAGAAATAACTTTCCAAATGCGTAGATATTTAGGTATAACTGTAGCAAGAGACGCTGAAACTGGCAATTACTGTTTATAAAATACAGTAAAAAACCGATGACTAGCCGTAGTACGAAATTATGACTATCCATCACTGGAATTCTAACCTGGTTCACTTCATTGGAGGGCGAATGTTCTATAGCCTGGGCCGCCACGGCTCTACATCATATTTTTAGAACTAATGAGATTATGACTACAATTTTGAGTAAGGAATATTATAACGTTAACCAAGTATTGTGCAGTAATTGGATTTTTTACTGCTTGTTAGTGAAGATTAAGAATTCAACTAAAAAAAAGAAATTGTAATACTTTTCCTTTTTTTAAATTTAATTATGGATTTTTTTTTTTTTAAACTTTACTATTTTTAATTAAATATTTTTATTTATTGATCTAACAAATTAAACCACCTGTAGCGGAAACAAATAATATTGTTTAACAAATAAAATTTTCTCAAATAAAATTATTTCTTTAGATACATAATGTAATATAAGCTTCTTAAATAATAAAAATAAGTTCCTTCACTTCGATTAATTTAGACGTTTCTCTGTTTCACATAACGAAAATGGGCGTATATTAGCTATTTCTCTTTTATTTCATACTCATCAAAAGGGTAAAAAAAATATTTTTAAATAATTAAGAAAACTAGATTTCTCTTAGGTGATATCTTTGGTATTATTTAATAGTATATATGAATTATTTTCTTCAAAATGCATATAAATGAAATATATGAATCTGAATCAATCTGAACTATTTTAATTGATGTCTGGTTTTATCCATAAATATGCTACACCTTTAAAGCCATATTTTGCTCAACATAAAATGTCTGAAATATATTGAAACATTGAAAATATTTTACTTAAACTGTTCTTTATAATATTAAATTCCTGTACAGTGACAAAACATTATTTTTATAATCAAATAAATATCAGATAATTCAACTATAATACTGTTTTCAGAAGAGTACTAAATCAAACACAAAAATTGCTCGTTTTTATTTTCTTGGATTAAAGATTAACTTTTAAAATTGCTATTAAATTAAATAATTTTTTTATTTGAATAAACTATTGATTGGGTTAAATTTATCATTACAAATTAGCATATTGTCAATTCTATTTAACCACCTGCACTCAATTACAGACTATAAGTACTAATCATATGAGAGTACTACAGAAAGGTTCAACAAATAATTGCGACATTTAGTAAATGGAAATAGATTCCAAGTATTTTTCAAACAAGATAAGTTGCTATTGTCAATGCCTACCTATTAGCTTCACTTTTCCGCTTAGTCACAAAAGAACTGGATATACCATCCTTTCGCCGTTAGGTGACCAAGGAAACTCGCTTTCAGTACTTCTGACTGATGGTTTTTTCTTTTAGAAATTTTTTATTTGTTGCATTTAAACTCGCTTTTAAGAACGATTTCAAAGGCTCACTATCACCCCCTTCTTTTCTCTAATAAATCTATTAATTTTGAAATTTTTCCCTATATATATATATATATATATATATATATATATATATATATATATATATATATATATATATATATATATATACAGTCAATTCGCTATAACTCGAAGTACGATAACTCGAATATTACTATAACTCGATTTTTTTTATGAGGTCCCGACCCTTTTATCTTCAATTTCATGTTAATTATTCTCGATTACTCGAATTTTACTCCCTTTAACTCGATTTTTTTTGGATCTTTTAAAGCAAAAAAACAAAACCTAGGAGCTGATATCTTGCCCCTTCCTTTGCAACACACACACAATCTCTTTTGCACTCTTCATGGAGAAGCTAAAGCTGTCTCTCTTGAAGTATCTGAACAGAGGTTAAATGAAACGTTACCAAATTTAAATCAAGCATACAGTTAAAATGATGTTTTCAATATTGATGAAATGGGTTTATTTTTTAAATGTCTTTTAAATAAGACTATGATGTTTAAGGATGAAAACTGCTCAGGGGGTAAAATGAGCAAGAAACGTTTGACTGTCCTAGTTGAAGGAAATGCGTCTGGGACCGAGAAATTGCCCTTACTTGTTATCGGAAAATACCGAAATCCCCGATGTTTTAAGAATGTAAAATCGTATCCTTTGGATTACAAGTCTAACAAAAAGTTTTGGATGACATCAGTTTTATTTGAAGACTATGTAAGAAAATTGGATCGGAAATTCTTCGCTAAAAAAAGAAAAGTGATACTCTTTATGGATAAATGCACAGCGCATAGCGATCTACCTAATTTGAAAGCAGTAAACTTGCAGTTTCTCCCGCCAAACACAACAGCAAAGTTGCAGCCGATGGACCAGGGTATCATAAAGTGCTTAAACAGTCTTATCGTAAATGGCTTGTCAGAAAAATGATCTTAAATATTGTAAGCATTTAGAAGATTTGTAATTAATAAGCATTAATTAAATAATCCGACAATATTTTGAAAGTCCAAAACCTAAACTAACGGTAAGTCGAACTTCCGATATGTCGAAGTTTTCCGTCAGTCCTATCAGATTCGAGTTATCGCGAATTCACTGTATAATTGAAATAATTTAGATAAATTTGTTCAATTTTTAAGTCAACTAAAGAATCTAGCAATTTGACTTAAATAATCAAAAGAGTGACAAGAAATTAAAATTACACCATTCAGATAACTCAAGATAATAGATACTATTATGTATTGTGACTTGAGGATAATTTTTTTAACAAGATGTTTTTTGCTGCTATCTGATCCAGGACTTAAATTAATTATATACAAATTTATTTATTTATTATATAACTTACTATAAGATTATTCAATTAAATTAAATTCTTATCAGCAATGTCAATAAACAAAGTAATAAACTTATTTTTAAGCTGATTCGGAAATTGTAATTGTAGTAAAAAAGTAAATAATGATTAACAGGCTCTGGTTTATAATTAGAATATATAACTTGTTTCTTGAAGAAAATGTATTCAAATGGAATAAGCTATTTTCATAACAATTAATTACTTAAAAACATTACACTTGAAATCTGAAAAACCATTTCATTCAGGAGAATCTACGATATTGTTTGACCATACCTATTGAATTACTTTTATACAATAACTGCATTATCAAAACTGCTTACATATAAGTGAGATAAAATTTACAAAATTCCTTTACATGAAAGCAATTTCCTGTAAACAATAATTTTATATAATTTATTATTCTTAATAACTAATTTATTTAATTTTGAAAGCACTTTAAGTATAAAACCACTGAACTTTAAGTTTGTTAACAAGATATACTGTGTCCAAATATAAAACTCGAAAGTAATAGAAAATTAATACCAGAAAGAGCGAAATTACTGTAACGATGCAAATATAATACAATAAAACAAAATTGAAAAAAAAAAGCTCCATTATTTTTTTTTAAATATTTTTATAGTATTTAAAAGTATACAAAAAGGCATTGTAATGTATGCATTATATTACGTTAATCATAAATTCAGATAGAATTGAATTTAGTTTTCTTTAGTTGAGCATAAAATGGAAATTTTTATAAGAATTTTAAGATTTAAAAATGTTTTCATGAAAGTAAAACGAAGTCTAAAACATCTTTCCTAGATCAAGTTTAAAAGATATATTATTAATATAATGTATTTTAAATCATTTTATCTGTTCTCTAAAATTTTCTTTTATCTATTCTCTAACAAAAAGCACACTGTAATAAAATTGATTACTGAAAAATACCAAACAAGATAATGGAGAACAAAATTGAAAGAAATAAAATATTTGAAAAAAAAAACCTATAAAAAGTTCATAAAATATTAACCTTTTTTTTCACTCAAGGTTCAAAATTGCTATGAACTAATGATAACATTATCATTAAAATATCAGTGATTAACAGAAAGCATTATACAATGTTGGCTTTATCCAAATTTTTTTCAGTAATTTCGGTATTTTTGAACATGTATTTTTAATTGTATAAAAAATTTACATTTGGTAGTCAACAGTAAACACGTTTCAATTTTATTAAAAAGGTATTCGTTTTAATGGACGCTGGGATTTCAAAAATAAATTCCCAAAAGCCCGCCATTCCCGAATTTTTAATAAATAAATAAAAAGGTCCAGTTCCAACAACAAACAAATCTGTTACAAATTAAGAGGATTTTGTGTTTCTCTAAATCCACAGGCGGAAATGCTTCTAAATAAAGCGTGAAGATCACACACCTCTTTCCTTTCGACTTTTTATGAGTTCCTATACATCAGTGACAAGCAGCTCATCCCCTCCCAATCACTACTACCCATTCGCCCCCACTGACCCGAAAAAGGCGTTAAGTAGTCCAGATATCTTCAGGCCTCTTGGTCTTTAAAGAGTTAAAGAGGACATTATCTTTTCAGCTTTTTTTTACTGTATTTACAAGAATCTGACACATTTTGGGTAATCAAGCTTCTATAATATTTCATTATTATTATTAATTAATTTGAAAATTAAGCTTTATCTTAGTCACCATGCACTGACTTAACCCATTTTATAGAAACAGCAAGGCATTTACGTACAAAAAATGTACAGGTGAAACACGTAGTTTCACCTGTATTAAGTAGTTAAAAATGTAATTGTTTAAATATATTACAAGAATGTAATATATTTAAATGAAACGAAATATGTAAAGATACTTACATTATTTAAGAACTTTTGGTTTGTATCTTCATTTCTTATCTCGAGTAGACTAAAAGAAAAAGAGTATCATCACTGTAATGTAAAATAAATAAAGAAAAAATAGTCAAAAAGTAGCATAATTCTTTTTTATAAGCTGATAGTTAATAAAGATTTTTAATGAAATTACAGACGAACTAAAATGTATATTTTTTTAACTAAAACAGTGGTTGCTTTCTTTATTTCCCATTTTTGAAATTCATTGTCACACATATTTATTTCAATATTCTTAGTTTAATTAAGTTATAATAAACAATTTAAATGTCTCAAATGAATAATATCCAGAAATTGATGATGAAAGACTTACTCGTTACTGAAAAAACTTCATTAGCTTCAAAAATTAAGCTGGAAAAAACTGCATGAGTACTTGAAATAATTAAACAACAGTAGTCAAAAGTGGCAAATTAGGGAAGGAAAGATTTCCAAGAGGAATGAAGGACAGTGTGGAACTAGTGTCATCAGGGAATCAGCATTCATTTTATAGGCAACTTTTCTTTTCACTTTTTCCAGGCTTTGGAGTGGCAAATATAGTAGCACAAATTTAACATAACACATACTGTGCAGTTGAAAACTAATTTTTAATTTTTTTAAATTTTATTTTCTACACAGTAATACAAAAAAGTACAAATAGAAAGGTTTGCATATGCATGCACTATACTGTACATACTTAAAAAAATTAATTGTGATAAAGAAAAACTTTCTGCTTGATAGCCTTTTGCTTGATTGAGAGCATCAAGGATTCATCCAAATTCTTTTTAAGATGGATTATAATGCAAAAAAATTTTGGTGGGGGAAAAGTGCATTATCTTTGATCAATGCAATAAATTGGACAATTCGATTAATCGACGTTGAAAAAAACGGTCGTAACTATCCATTAGTATTGTATTTTTTAGATTACAGCTAGCATTTTACATTTTAAGAGTGAAAAAGTCACATCCTTAAAGTAATTTTTACTCAGAAAAATACATTTCTGTGTCTGATTTCTCAACTTAAAATATTGTCTACACTAATTAATTGGCATATTTAAAGACTATTTTGTGAAGCATTAAGATTACATGTTAGTATTGGAAAATCTAATCTTTAGACAAAAGCTATTCAGGTGTTCTTTTTTTTGTGCTTCAATAGGATTTTTAATATAAAAAAATTCCTGATTTCTTTTTCTTGTTAGCAACAAGTATTTTATATCAATTGATTGAATCTTTATACTATTTTTGGCACATTAAACCATTTTTTCTATGACAAAAAAAAAGGAAAAACTAGTAGTGAGAAATAGATTAAACAGTTAATAATTTTAGATAAACATTGATAAGAAATAAAATCTGTGACCTGACGATGAAAAAGTGTGCTATATATTAACTAAATTACCAAAATATTTTGAATTTCTATAATATAATATAATCTAAAATGTAAAAAGTATCAGTTTATCCTTACTTTGTATAATATTCAGTTATAAATAGAGCCATTTGTGACTGAACTGGATTTGATTCAACAGAAAGTGCCTTCAGTTGATAATCTAAAGCCTAATTATGAGAATCTAGTTAGTGATGTAGTGTTGAAAAAAGACAACGAAAAATAAATTATCATAAATAAAGCATTAGTTTTGGAAAGAAAGTGTTTTAATATCCCTTACCTGATCAAAGAGTTTTTCCAGTGCACATAGCTTTGCAGCAGCTTGAAAATTTCCAAAATTGAGGCAGTGATTGAGAAGCATAGTAAAATCAAAATATTGATGAAATATCTGTAATATTATGAAAAAATTAATCTATTTAAGATTTTAATATAATAATTAAGAAGAGTATAGAAAGAATAAAAAAACACAGAATTAAAAATAATTAATAGACAGAAAATTTATTCAAAAATATTTTTTATTAAGAGTTAAATAAAATTTTTCATCATTCCATAGAATATTCATGCATATTAGAGCAAGTTGAAAACAAACAAAAGAAAATTGAGTAGATTCCAAATTTGGCTGATAATTGTTATGCAGTGTTATTTGCAATGTAAAAAGACATGATTCTAAAATTATTTGGCAAAAGATAAAACCTAACATATATTTTAAATGTCACATATTACGGTAAACTTAACCTTCAAAGGTAATAGAAAATATTTATATCTCATTAGTTAATGTTTATTATGCAACTGAAATCTATTTAATAAATTACAATTTCAGTTCCAAGCGTTTTTATGAGAAAAAAATGTAAGGAATATATTTATTATTAGAGGATTATATATAATTTTAAAAGAAAAAATATTAGAAAGTTAGAAAATTCGTAATGCCTATTAATGGCTTTGTTATATTTTGTAAAATGTTCTGAAAATACTGTGAGTTTCAATTGCAAGCTTTACAAGTTAAAAGTTTTAAAACTGTAAAATTTAAATGAAAGATTTTTAAAAAAATGCTTATATTTTCAGTCATTATTTTAATATTTAAAGCCCAAATTCTCAGAATTTTGTATTATTATATTTGCTAAAAAATGCTGCGCCATTATAAAAACACTTATTAAAAGACATGAGCTTATCAGTATTGTCAATTTTCAAAAAATCATTAAGATTATGAGGGAAAAGTATAATAGCAGTCCATAAATATTCAAGATAAATAACAGACTGACTTATAGCCATATAAAACATAAAGAAAGAAAAATGAAAAACTGATATTGTAAAATGAAAAAAATATACAAGAAAAACAGAAATTTTTATTTTATTTTAACTCCTTATTCTTATTTATTTCCTTCTCTTTCAATTTTTAACGCAACAAATCTCAGTTATTCATATTGCTGGAATTTTCAGTAAAAGTATCCACTCTAAAATTAAAATGCCAACTCAACAAAAAAAAACTTTATTAGAATTAAACCCTGATTAAAAACAATAAAGGTAGAGGGAGAAAAAAAACTGGAACAATTGTCCACAAAAATATTAATAATAGTTCATATTAATAATATAATAATAATATATAAAATATTAATAATAATACAAATAAGTAGATGACTGACTAAAACAACCCATGTAAACAAACTTAAATTGAAAAAAGGTAAAACAAATTCAGGAGAAAAATAGTTTGTTTTTAACTCTTACTTTATTATCAACTGTTTCAGTGCTTTAATGTCAAAACTCTTTGCTTTCTATATTACCATACTTTGGGAAAAGTGAAGCGCCATAACAAAAATGATATAAAAAAAGTTTATTGAAATCCCTCAGACTGTATAAGACAAAGATAAAAATGATATTTAAGTTTACTGTTCTTGCCTTCTGAACATTTTGAATCTCTTAAAAATTAAGTTACAGCTGACAGAGTTCTCTAAAAATGCAGTTTCATCAGTATTAAATATGTCTTTTTTAGATATTAAACTTTAATAGCTACTTCAATATTGTACCTTTCTTGAAAATCAATATCAGCACTTCACATAACCATAATATGAAGAAGAAACTAAAGATAATAAAGAAATTTGACTTACATTCAATGCAGCATGTAGAGCACGCGGTCCATATGGAGGATCATCAAGTGATGATAATTGAGGAATATTTTCACCTAAATTTCTACTTTGAAGATCATGATTTAAAATTTTCACTACCTATAAATAATACGAATGTGTTTCATTTAATAACTTGAAATATATTTTATCCTACTAATAATTACCTGATCTCATATATAAAATTATGATAAAAAATGTGATAGCACTTGGTAAAAAATGTTGTAAAATATGGTAAAAAATTTGATAGCACTAGCTAGAGCAACCTTTAATAATTTAACAATAATCTTTCAGTCAGTCTAATAATTTCAACATGAATAATAAAATTTTATATTTTTTTGAATAGACATTCAGTTTTATATATTTCACATGTCTGAGACAACATCATAAAAGAGTTTTGAATTAAAAAAATATGTTTTAATGCATTAAAAAGTTTAACCCTCATGTTAAAATTTGAAACAGTCTTTAAAAACATTACTGAGTGCAATTACCATAAATAAAGTTTGATTATGTGTTTCTGCACTATACATAGCTAAAAAAATTCAGGTTTGCTTTAATATCGCATGTGGGTTACTCTATAAACATCATTTTACATCAAAAGAAAGGTTTAAGCAGAAAAAAGGTAGCATTTTAACATTCAACAACACATTTTTGAAAATACTTACAGAGTATTCATTTTCAAAACTGCCACTGTCATAAATGCTGGATTTTATTTCATAATAAGGAACAGCAACTTCAATTGGGCGAAGAACACTCTGACGACAGGGCTGTGTTATGGTTATCATTCTACGATTAGTACGAATCGTTATAACTCTGCCTCCAGAAGAACCAGAATTATGTTTAGTGTTGGACTCAAGAACTGGTTTTAATCCAAGCTAAAATATTTAAAGTAAGTGTTTTTGTTTTATATCAAATTATTGAATTCAACAAGTTAAATCATCACGATAAACACTCAATATTTTTAAGAAACGAAAAAGTAAATAAGGTAATCTGCCATGCTTCTAAAAAGATTTCAGTAAGAACAAGTTCTTTAAGAAGTAAAGAAATTTAACCTTTTTTACAAGAGAAAATACAGTGGAAAATCCCATATCCGAAACTGTTGAGACTTCAGTGAGTCAGGAGAAAAGAATTTTCTAGATAAGTCTTTTAGGAACACAAACATAAAAAATATGCTATTCAATTAAAAAAAATAACAAATAGATGATAATTATTGCCAGTTTCATACACCAAAGTTTTGTTATGGGTTGAAAGGCCTTTAATTAACTAAAGAATGCTTAGTATGATAAAATATATTATGAATAAATTGATAGCAGTGAACAGATTATAATTCGAACTTTCTCTTACATAAATAAATACACTTTTTCTCTTCTTTTCTCCCGTTTGATTTGAATAATTAGCAGTGCACATAATCAAATAAAAATTACATTAAAAACGAGCTTCAAGTTCCAAAAATAAAATAATCGAACTTAATAAAAAAAAAGGAAAAGAATTGAGCGCATTTTTTTTTTCGAAAACATTTATAATTTAAAGGGAAACAAAGCTTGCTTGCTGATGTTTTTTTTTCAAGCACTATTACTATATAGCTTCATTAATATTGAAGCTGAATAAATGTTTCGCTATCTTTCCGATAGCAGCAACAAAAAAAATTTCTTTACTAATACTTTTTTTCTAACAGGTTATGGGCAAAAAAATTTTGTTTTTAAAAAGGAAAAAAGATTTGTTTTTTCTGATTGTTAAAAAAAGTCCAGAAAATAGATATTTACTGTAAGTGGATTTCTGGATATGAGACTTTGCACTGTAATTATAAAAATTAATAAATTTTCACATGGACTAAGAAGCATAATAGAAATTTTTTAAGACAGTGATAAAATATGAAATTAAATAAATTTTAAGAAAATTATTACTGAAAATGTATGGACCTATAAAAAAACGGAGAATTTTGTACAAATACGAAGTCATAGTCATAGCTTGGGTTTACAGCACCTGATAACAAACTTAGTGTTTGCACCATCTTATTGCACTATGATGCCAGGTTTACAAGGGGCTTTTCATGACCATTTTAAATTTTAGATTATGTGAAAACTGAAATCCAATGCACTTGGTATGGGATTGTTAAATTTTATATTGAATAAGATTTTACAACTATAAATGTTTTTTCAAAAAGAATGTAACTCAATAACTTCATTAATTTTCATTCAATTCATTTTAAAATTTAACAGTGTATGTTAATGCAGTTTATATTACACTTAGATGTTCTTGATTGATTAAATGATACGCATTTATTCTAAGAGCATTTTTCATTCAATATAATGCCAATTTGTTACAAATATTTAAAAAAAACTATGAGCAAAGCAAGCTACAATAATAATAATAAATATGCTGTTCATTTTTTAGGTAAATTGGTTAAAAATTTGAAAAAGTTATGGGGCCTGCAATTAGCAAACTAAACATTTTATAATGGATATCATTTTAATTTTTATTTTTATGAATTAGATGCCCCTCTAAGCCCACACCCGCTAGATATGCCACTGCATGCAATTACAAAAAATTTAAAAACCAAATATGATGAAAATAGTTAAATAATCTAAAATTAGACAGTTGGGTTACATTTATTGTTATAAAAAATCAAACCAACAACAAAATAAAATTAAAGGAAAGCATAAAAAGGAAAACACAACCCACAAGTTGTCAAGATTGTGTTGAAGACTTAAAACTTATCTTAAGTCCACAGCACTAAATTTATTTCATATTGCCAATGGTTTTTATTCCAGAAATAAAAGCACACATACAATGCACAATGTTAAAACTCAACGACTGAACTTTCAAATCCAAGTACAAAAAAGAATATCTAAATTTCATTACACAAGAAACAACATACTTGACCACTGTCATTTTGTCCCCAACCAAATATTTTAGCATTCATATCAACAGCAATTGAGAAATCAGCTCCACATGAAATGTGCTCAATTTGTCTATCTTTAAGTCCAATAACCAAAGAAGGTATTTTCTAAAAAAAAAATTTAGAAAAGCATAACATTTAGAATGCACAACATTTAAACCTTCCCGATCAGCATAAAAATATAAACCCCTATTTTTTAATCACACATTCACTGAATTTTTCTGTAAGCACATTCAAAATAAATTTTATAAATAATTTTCTATAAATTTAAATTAGTATTCATTTTAAAAATGATGTGATTTATTTTAATATTTGACTTTTTAATGTCAACATGAATAGCTTGAAATATAGAATATTTAAAATTGGTGGTCAGAAAAACTATATTAGTTTTGTAGTTAACTACAATATTTATTACAAATATAGCTAACTACAGCTACAAGTACTTTTCTTTTTACAGTAATGACTACAAACTACTTTAGAAAAGTTGTCACTACTTTTAAGAGATAAACTTTGTTGAAAAACTTAATTTACACCCATATTCAAAACAGTTTCATATAAAAAATGACGTTGAGAAACGGTTTTGTATAAAATGAATTATTAAGAAATATTTATTCATGTTCACATGTGCCATTTTGTTACTCTAAACAATTTTTTATGGATTTGTTCCTTTAACCTTCAACTTTTATTGCCTTTCTCAATTTAATTTAAAAAATACTAGGAAATTATGAAATATGTACAATTTCATTAAGAAATTATAGGAATTATAACCAATCTTAAAATTAACCCATATGAGTTCATTTTAAATCATGAAAATCAGATTTTAATAAAATAAATTGTAAAAGTAAACGAAATCAAAAGTAATAAACACTATTGAAGCAGATTAATTAGTAAAACAACTTACCTGTTCTTTTCTTGTTCCATTACCAATCTGCCCTTCAGAATTTCGTCCCCAAGAGTATACTTCACCACTGTTAGTCACAACAACTGTATGATGACTTCCACACGAAACCTTAGGAGGAGTTACTAATTAAAGAAACAGTTTTCGCAAATGAACAAAATACAATGTGTTTTTAAATCTTACTTTGTTAAAATAATTTATTTATGAATATCAAAAATGCTACTTTGACTTAATTTATTTGATAATACAAAATTAAACTCTAATAATTTTTTATTTAAATTGTTAATGAGAATTTGATTTTAAATTTTCTTAATGCATAAAATCTTATTAGATGTGCTGTCTCTGTGAAATACCAGGGTTCTATCCCCAGTACCAAAGTAAAGTCTTCAGAAGTACAAGCATTTCTTGGAAGTAGACGCTGTTGGTCAGCAATACTGGCGCATTGTTAATAATTTTGTAAATGGTAAAAACATTTTAAATTCTTAAACTCTATGATCTCTTTGGCAAATAACTGTCGGTTAAAAGATAATTTCAACATGTTACAAATATGAGTACTTTATTCTTATGTATTTTTAACTAGTTTCTAGGGCTGTCTGTATTTAAAACTTAGTTTACAACAATGTGAGCCATATAAGCTGATATGGCATACATGATTGTATAAAAATACTATTTATATTGAGAGAGTTTGTCAATCAATATGTATGTAATATGAAGCTAATGTTTAAAATCAATGATACAAAAATTGTGTCAATATAAATAGCCTTCACAAAATATTTTGCCTTAAAATTAAATCTTTTTTCTTCATTTTGAAATATTTTTTTAATAAAATATTGTAGAATATAGTTAATTTTTGATCATTTGAAGTTATATGTTCTCTTTTCCACTTACATAAATATATTTCTTGCTAATACTTTATTTTTAAATTTCCACTTTCTTAATAAATACCAGTTTATTGAAAAAGAAATTTTTTTGCAATGCCATTGATTAAATGGATCTTCTATGTAAGAACAAACAACCTCTAATGAATCAATAAAAATTAAATGAATTTTTGTCTTTCACTTTCAGTCTTTTTTTAAACTGCGAACAATTTGATGAGGTAATACATTCAAATTCTTCATCTCCTGCCTTCTTTTCAATATGATTGGTAAAAATGTATTGTTGCCACATAAAAATACATATTTATTTAACAAAACAATAATCTTCAAAATAACATTTTTAGCTATATTTCTCTGGTGCAGAAAAAAATCTGTAATTATTTAGATTTTTATTTAATCCAATCAAATAATTTTCTTTTTACAGGACAAATTATATATAAAAATTACAGATGAAAGAAGTTTTGAAAAATCTTTTGAGTGTAATTCAAAGATATTTTAGTTTAACAATAAATAAAACAGTTGTTTCGAAATGTGGCAGATGTTTTTGTAAAATGCATATATTCTGAACATTCCTTTTTTTCTAAAACACTTTTGGTTCCTTCTTTGCAAATAAAGTAAAGTTAAAAACAATCATAATTAAACGAACTTAATACCTCAGTTATATCATCATTAATTAGTGAAGTATTAAGCAAATTAGGTAGAAGATGGCTTTGTTGAACAGCATTATTCACATTAGATGATCTTTGGTGCAGTGAGCTGCCATTTGTAGAACCAGGAGAAAGTCTTGAATTAAGAGAAGTATTGGTGCCATGCTGACGAGCTCGGCGAGAATTTTGAGCTTGAATACGTAATGATTGTGGATTGCAGCCCCAGGTATATATTTTGTTTGTATTACTTACTGCAATCTATATCAACAGAATACAATAATAAGCTAAAATTAATGCATTAAGCAAAGTCAAAAACTTTAAACTTAAGTATTTAGTGCATAAAATGACATCAGATAACAATTTTATAAAAAGAGATAATTATCAATAAGATATTCTAGTTAAAAGAAACTGCTTAAACACTTTAATTCAATGACAAGAAGATTGTTTTCACAATTATTTCAACAATTAGAGCTTCTATTTTTTTAAATGGAGATAATGATTGAGAGAAAACACTTTTAGTTACTGCAAGCTTTACTTGGCATTCAGAAAATATTCACTCCCTAGATCCCAGTTAAATCCCTAGTCTAAAATAACGTATAATTTTCCTACACTGATTTATAAAAATGTTTATGAATCTTATAAGGTTTATAATCTATGCCTAAACATTATGTTCTAAGAATTTTTAAGTCTAAGAATTTCAGCCACTATAGGGCTATTCTAATATAGGTTTGAAATAAAAACTGTAATTTTTAATATGGTATATAACAATTAACTTTTAGAAAAGAAAGATATTCCATATCATAACAAAACATGACACAGAGAGTTATTTTAGTTGGTAAAAAAGGAAACCTTTTTCTTAAAAAATTAAAATTTTAATAAAAATTCTCATAACTCTGAATTCGGAAAAAGATGCAATATTAGTGTTTTGCTTTTTGTACTGTTGAACCAATTGTAAAATTAAAATAATTTGGAAGATAATGACAAAAAGTTTCTAAAACTATAGTTAATAATTAAACATTTACTTAGTAAGATGTCAAATATGTAAGACAACAATTTTAAAAATGAAATTGAACTTTTTGTATTCAAAATGAAATAATATTACAAACAAAAAGTAAAAAATAATGAATACCACATGAAAGAAACCAGAAGCAATGAGTCTTATTTGTTCGGGAATATTAATTTCTACTGGCCGACTTTGTTTCAAAACAGTTCCAGTTCCGAGCTGACCAAACATTCCACATCCAAAAGTATAAACTTCTTCCTATAAGTAAAGAAATTGAAATTAATTATCAAAATATTTTTAATTATTTTTGTAAAAAAGAATAAGTATAGATCTGTATTAAATACGTAATTAATTATAGTAAATCAAGTTATTTAACAGTGAAAAGAACAATTAAACAAGTGAAAGAAATAAAACTCACATTTTTACTTAATAAAACACTATGACCTTGACCAGCACATATAGAAATAATCCTTCTTTTCTTTATGCATTCTATTAGCTTTGGAATGTTCTGATCTTCCGCATTACCATGTCCGAGCTGGCCATGTACTCCCCATCCCCATGTATAAACTCTAAAAAATAAATTTATTTTGAAGCATGAGTCTTGCAAAATCAAGTATTCTAAATCCGGAGATAAAACAAACAATACGAAATAAAAGGCTCGGCTATTCAGTAATTTAACACATAAAAACTTTAGAACTTCATTTTCACAAATGCAGATTAAGTTAAAAACATATAAAACACACGTTTTTAATACCTTCTACGCATAAAATAGGTAATAGAAATTATTGTTGTAATAATTGGTAATTATTGTTGTTTTTTAATATTTTTTCCAAATTCCTGGTTGGTAAAATGTAATGCAGAAGTTAGTATGTGACTTACACGGCATATTTTTCACTATTTAATTCAGTTTTAAACTTCCGTAAATTATAGTTTGGAGCACTTAAGATAAATTGCCTCGGGCTAGAATAATTGAAAATGTTTCTTTACAGCTTTGTAATGATAATTTACAAGTATATGAGTACACTGCACGAGTATTTATATGATTATACAATTTTACTGTACAACAAGAATTACAAACATGCTCAATTCTTTATTAACTTTTAATGCAAAATGTTTTTGTATTAACAATAATGTTCTTTTAAAATGATGAAAATAATTAAATCTAATATTTCTTACCTTCCACTACATGTTAGAGCCATTGAATGGTACTGACCACAACAAACTTGTTGAATTTTTTCAGCCAAAAGACTTTCAATAATCAGTGGTTGAACAGACTGTTGAACTTCTCCTACACCAAGCTGCCCAAATCGAGATGATCCCCAACTAAACAACTATAGAAAAATTCATTAAAATTTTATTAAAACCAAAATTAGTATGCCAAATTCTTTTAACATTCATTATATACCAAATATACATTAAAAATTCTATGTAATGAATACATATATTATAAGAAGTCTGCTATTAGGACATGTTTCAAAGTCATCACCAAAGTGCTAATATGAATGAATGAAAAATTTTATGTTTATAACAAATTAAACATTACTAGTCATCCACTATTGCTACAAACTTTTTTGGTGAAAATACCATTTGTTTGTTATTTAAGTGAGCAATATTACAAGATAAATAGAAAAATATAAGAAATTTTTTACTTATTTTTGGTATCTACATAGAAAAGTGAGAAAAGATCATCATTTTATCTAATTTCCTGCATAGAATCTTAACCTTTTATATTTGTAAGGCAAAAAATATTCATGGGAACCATTGGCAAGATTATCTTTCCCCCTATGAAAAAAAATTCTATAATTTTTAAGTATCTAGCTGCATAATTCAGAAGAATATGCCTTTTATTGACTACAGGTCTACCGTGTTTCATTACTTCTCTTGTTGACAGTTTTCTTAAAACATGTAGTATTATCAATGATGCCAAAAGCTATTGCAATTCATTTTTTTATACCTTGCAAAAGATTGTAGTGCATTTCTTATAAGGTTAAAAGTGGTTTTCCTTTAAGTCTTGTAACAATGTTTATTCACCTGCTTAATTCTCTAAAATTAAATATATAATAAAAAAAAAAATTTTACAAACATTAATAAGATTTTAGTCTGATTTATCAAAACAAGTTAAAATAAAAAGAAGCTTGAATCTTTTTCCAAATAGATATCACGAGAGACATTGGAAATAGTCTATATAATAATAGATATTTCAAACAAAAATATGAAGTAAATTAGCAGATGAATTTGAAAATATTTAGTCAGTCAAAAAATAAATAAATATTTTTCTGATGGATAAAAATTGAAAATTGTTTAAGTTTGATGGTAAATTTAGTCTTAATTTTTCGCCATATAATTATTTTTAGCATATTTTTTAAACAAAATAGTTAACTTACACCATAATCTGTTAAAGCAAGAGTATGAAGAGCTCCACAAGATACTGATAAAACATTTACTTGAAGCTGAAGCAAAATTGGTACAGGTTGAGGAGGAAGATATTCATCAATGTCTTCTATACCAAGTCTAAAAATAAAAGTTAATGTAACTCAGATTAGTAGATGGGGCAGAAATATAAATGAAATAATAATTTAAACATTGAGGCATTAAACCCAGTAAAGAAATGTGATAAACGATTGAATCATTTTGCCTTGGAGCACTTTTAATCATAAGGCATACTCTGATTTCTTCAATAAGAACAAAGCAATAATGACTGGGAATGGAACTATTGTTAATGAGAGAAATAAAATTATGGATAGATGGGTTGAACATTTCGACTATTTACTTAACTCCAATGAGTCAAGTGAATTAAATTTTATGACAGTCAACAATATTAACGATACACTGGTTGACACTCCAACCCTAGAAGAAGTGCAACACGCTATCAACACGTTGAAATGTAATAAAGCGGCAGGATCAGATAATACCCCAGCTGAAATTTTAAAATACAGTGGGAACGCTATTGTAAACAAAATCTGGGAAATTATTCTATCTAGTTGGGAGAGAGAGATATTGCCTACTGAATGGAAGTTGAGTATTCTATGTCCAATACATAAAAAAGGGGATGTATTGGACTGTCACAATTATAGAGGAATAGTCTGTCATGCGTTGCCTATAAGGTCTTCTCAAATATCCTGTTTGAACGTCTGTCTCCCATTGTAGACAGCATCATTGGTGATTATCAGTGTAGCTTCCGCAAAGGAAGGTCCATAGTTGACCAAATCTTCACCCTACGACAAACTTTGGAGAAATGTAGAGAATTTGGAATAGAGACCCATCATTTATTTGTGGATTTTAAGGCGGCATATGACAGTATTAATAGGACTGAGTTGTTGAAGATCCTATCTGATTTTAATATTCCATCAAAATTAATCAAACTTGTAATGCTCACACTCACTGAAACCATTTCAACGGTACGAATTCAGAGGGAACTATCTACCTCTTTTGAAATTTATAATGGAGTTGGACAGGGAGATGCATTAGCATGTCTTCTGTTTAACATAGCCTTAGAAAAAGTTATTAGAGATGCTGGCATAAATACTACAGGTACTATATTTAATAAATCAGTGCATATTTTGACAAATGCCGATGATGTAGACATGATCGCAAGATCTAGGACTGCACTGAGTGAAGCATTTTTGGCACTAGAAAAATCAGCTAGAAAAATGAACTTAAGAGTGAAAGTGGAGAAAACAAAATATATGTATTGTGGTACAATGGAAACCATCCCTAAATTGTTTGAAATAGATTATTTTAAATTTGAATCTGTAAAAAATTTTACTTATCTAGGATCAAAAATAAATTATAAAAATGAACATTAATCCTGAAATCAGAAAAAGAATAATCGCAGCCAATCGCTGCTTCTATGGTTTAAGATCATTATTGAAATCTCACTTAATAAAAAGAAAGACGAAGATTTTACTTTATAAGGTATTAATCAAATCAGTTTTGACTTATGCTTCATAGACATGGACTTTAGCAAAAAGGGAAGAGAAGTTATTAGCAACCTTCGAAAGGAAGGTCCTACGAACCATCTTTGGTGCTATCCTCGATAACAACAACTGGAGAAAAAGATAGAATTTTAAAATATATTAGATCTTCAATAGTGATGATATCATTAAATCTATTAAACTAAGTAGAATGAGATGGGCCGGGCATGTAGTGAGAATGAGTCCAGAATGAACAGCATTAAGAGTCTTTAATGCAATCCCCTCCAATAAAAGGCTAAGAGGAAGGCCCAAAAAAGAGTTGAAAATACTGTGTGGATGAGGATTTTGCCATCCTAAAAGTAAAGAACTGGAAATCAATTGCTGGGAGAAGGGCAGAATGGGAAAAGCTTCTGTAGAAAGGCCCAGGCTCACAAAGGGCTGTCATGCCAATGCTGATGATGATGAATAATGACTGGGACAAAAATATGTGGTTTTTAGAAAGGTGGAAAATAAAATAAAATGATGCATAATAAAGTAGTTATCAAATGATGCATAAATGTAAGAATTAAGTAAGAAACATAAAAATTATGCTTAAGTGAATCAAATATGTTTTTAACATTGTACAACAGTAAAATAAAAAGAAGCAGATATACATTCAATAATGTTAAATTACCTTCCACTTCCTGATTTTCCCCACATATAAAGTATTCCATTATGTATATAAGCAGTGTGTGCTTGTCCACAAGATAATGTTTTTTTTGAATCTATTAACTCTTTAATATTTTCTGAGCTTGTTTCAAAATTGGAAGGCTCCACACAAAATACTTCATTTTTCAAGAGATCTTTTAGAAATTTTGGGTAACCCAACTTATAGCAAAGCATTAACAAAACAAAAACGAAAAACTTTATAATATCTTCAATAGTAGATGCTTCTTCCTAGAAAAAATTTATCATAAGAAAAAGGTATTAAAATTAAAGAAACCTAAATAAAATGTAAAATTTTGAAAATTACATTATTTCAACAAGGATACAGTTTAACTCATAAAAGTGTAGTAAAAGCAACATTTACTATTCATGTTGTTTAGTTTTATAAAAATATTTCTTAATATACTAAGAATAATATACACCGATCTGATAAAGAAATTATTAATATTTCCTAATGATAACACACCACCCAACCATACTCACAGCTCTATCTTTAAATGGCCATGGTAAGAAAGCCACATAATTTTGAACTCAGTTAGATGACATGGGCAGCACATGAGCTGGTACGCACCCTTCTGTCTAAACTTGGACGCCAAAACCAAAAAGAGGACTTTTAGTCCCGACAGATGTAATGTGCACATTGCTATGTATAAACGTTGGTTGTTTAGCGAGCAGTCAGGATTGGTGTCAGTGGTGCCTTTACCAACCATGCCACTGGAGTACTTCCTAATGATAACAGACATGTTTCAAAAAAGGCTTACAGTTTATATTTATAAAAACTTTTTCTACTGTTTTCAGCACTATGACAAAATTTTAAAAAAAATTTAAGCACCTTGAATTTTTAAGACTATGACCTCCCTTTAATAAATATCACTAATTTGTTTAAAATTGGTGATACATACAAAATCACTTTCTTTTCAAAAACAGGACCATTGTGGACAAATATTGCCGAATGTGAAATTGCCTTTTTTTTTAACTGATCGTTTGTCTAAGAAGAGTTGAGAATAAAAGTGCTGCAACCTTCAGGATCAACTTACATAGGATTTCTCAGATGAATAAAAAGCAAAGCAAGAAAAAAATGCTAATTTCATTTAAAAAATAACATAAATAGTTCTGAATTTCAGACATGGAAAAAAATTATGCTTTCTTACCTTCAGCTTAGGATCATTCATGTCACAGGATATAGTTGCTAAAGAACTCAAACTCCAACTTCTAAAACAAAAAATAAACACAAAGAGGATCAAATGAATCATAAATAAAATAGGGTATTTAATAATTAAAATAATTTATTTTGAAGAAATTATTTTTTTAAGGAAATATATTTAAGAAGACTTAGCCAGAAACTTTAAAAAAAAAAAAAAATTATAAACTTTAAAAAAAATAATAACCTCTTTAAAATCAATTTTTTTATTACGTTAATGTGAAATGATTAAAAAAAATAGCCAATATAATCAAGACAGGAAAAAAATCCTTCCAAACTCTATAATGAATTTTTAGAAAGTTTCAGAGCAATGAATTCAAATAAATAATTTAAAGTACATATCCCAGTTCAGCTATAAGAGATTTAGAATGAAATATAGCAAAATTGACATTTGGGCTATTCTACTGCTACAGACACAATATTTGTAGACTTTCAATGTGTATAACTTAATTAAAAATCATCAAATACTTGTAATAATTTTTGTAGAGATAACTCTTGGGGTACTCTGTACTTGTTCTGAATTTTTAACTGCCATGAATTTTAAAAAATAACAACTAACTATTCTGAGTTCTAAGTTGAAAATGGAGGTACTAATTAAATGCTAATAAAAATCAAGCTACGAAACATTAAATCATACATTTTAAGCTAGAAAATGATATAAAATACGTTTACGTATATTTTTTTTAAAATTAGAAATTTTGGTTTATACTTTTCGTGAAATTGCCCATTTCTAGAAAAATTATGTTTCTAGAAAATTAATGGTGTAACAATAAATAAAAGGTTTAAGACCAAACCTAATACAGAATTTAAGCCTAAAAATTAATCTAATCTATAATATAAACCTAATCTATCTAGAATATAAAAAAAATATAATTAATATTTCAAGTTTTATTTCTATGCCTTAGAATTTTGTAACTCAAAGTTGAGTAAGATTTAAAAATATGACTTAATAAAAACGTAAACTAATGTACTTTTGCCAACAAAGCAATAAATTATTGCATACACAATGCTAAAGAGTAAAAATGTTTTAGTATCTAATCAAAAGAATGTGCAAATAACATTGTGTTCCCATACAGAGAGATAAGTATTTGGGGATGTCATATAAAATAAATTAAAAAAATCAGTAGCATAAAGACAATCAGTATGTGTTGAAATGCATAGATGGCGACCAGAGTTTAAATTAAAATTTGAAGAAAAAAAAAGGCTCAGCAAATTCATTACAAAAGACAATTTAAAAAAGTTTTATTCACACTTTATTGGCTGCAATTAATCTAAAATCTTGATTTTCAGTATTGCATCATCTGTTTTAAATAAAAATTGGGACACTAATTAAGCAAAATTGCCTGCTGTATAAAGAAAAAAAAATTTATCAATGTTTCCTTTCAAAAACTTTTAAACAAAAGAATGCAAAGAGAAGAAATTCATAATTTGTTTCATTAGCAAGTAATAGAAAAAATTGAAAATTTAATTTAAATTAATCACGAACAATTGAATCGTTATCATGATTAATTGTTCTTATTTATTAGAAGTTCATGAACATAAAAGTTGATTTCAAATTATTGTTCTTATTTGAAATCAATTTTTTATCCATTAACTTAATTGTTCTTATTTGAAATAAATTTTTTATCCATTAACTTAATTGAAATTATTTTTTTCTTCAAGTATTCATATTTTTAAATAAATATGTATCAATTTTGCTATATTTAAATTTAAGACATGAGAAGCAAAAAAGAATGCTTACATAATTATTATGCATTGATTTATTATATTTAACATATAAGGTAAGCACTATAGTGAAATTATTAAAGCCTGCAAGTATAAAGGTAAGAAACAAAAGGGAATTTTTACTTTTGGAGAATCTGATTGATTATAAAAGAAAAATGCTGATGTCATTAGAAAGGAAAAAGTTTCAAAATCTAAAAAAAAAAATTACAAAATGTTGAAAGTCTTAAAAATCATGAAACAAATAGTTTGAAAGAATCATTAAGTTTAATCAGAACCTTAGAGAAATTGGTGCTATTCAATTAAAACTATAATTGTAGTTAACAAAATAAGATAAGAACATTACAGAAATACAACACATTCTCATAAAAGTTGAGGCATGCACAGTATTTTTTAATTATGAAGATTAAAAACTATATAAAATATTTTATAGCTATTAACATATAGGTCCCTTTAATACCTAACATAAGTTTTAAACTTAAAGTTTAAAATGTCTCATCCCAGTTTCCAAGAACTAATATTAAACTGGTGTTTCAAAGAAAAATAAATTATGAAAATATTTCAAATAAATTTTTTAAACAATACTTACCTCTTGCTAATTGTTGATGACATATTTTTAAAAGACAACCTTGCTACTTGACGAGATGGATCGAAAAGATAAGCAACTCGGCGTAAAGAAGGAATATCCATTGCAGGCAACAGTAAAATCAAATGTTTTAAATGTAAATTTAAAAATGAGGGCTTTGCGGCTAAGAATTGTAGCAGATGGTATGAAGTCATGCATTTCATGTAATGTTCTGAAAAATATATTACAACATTAATTATGCTTTTAATAATTTCTGAACTTATATTCATGTTTGAAAGTACATAAGTATGTAAAAAGCTGTCTGGTTTATAAAACTTTCACAGAATTGCTTGCTGTTATTACTCATTTTAAAATTTGACATATAGTTATTACACGACACAAAAAGTAGTACAGTCGAACCTGTTTATCTCCTGTTATCATCTGTTGAGATAGAGGTTTCGAGTTATATAGGTAACTTAAAAAATTTAAATGAATTAAAAAATTCCATTAAAAGTGCTTAAATTGTTTTTGGTAGAAAAAAAATAGGCATTTCTTTATATTAATTATATCACATACATCTATTTCCAAAAAAAAAATTTTAACATTAATTTAACACTGAAAATAATTTTTAAAAGATTTTTTATGCATAGCCTTATTTGTTTCGATTATTCTTTTAAGGTTAGAAAGAGCGCAAATCCCTCATAGCCAACATTTTCCTGGGATTCAAGAAAAGTTTATAAGAATTCTACAGCTTTTACATTCACTTTTGGTTCTACCTCTTTTGCATTCACTTTTAATTCATCAATATGATCTTCAGCTTCTTCATATGATATTGCTTTGACATTATCTATGATTTCCGCATCTGTCAATGTTCCACATGTTGCCAGGCAGTTGTCCACTTGTGAAAATCTTCAAAATCAATGTCAACATTAAATCCAGATTTTATTGCATTTCATTCTGGCAAATCTGGCACTGCATTTTCAGCTTCAACAGTTTCTTTTTCCTTACTGTAGCATTCAACCTCTTGTTCATCATCTTCACTGCTATTCTTAAAACCTTTTTGGATAGTTTTTAGACACATTTCTCAAGGCAACACAGTAATTCTGATAGCATCTAACATCTTTATTTTCGGAAGAGGACTTTTTTCATGAATGGCACGTACAAGTTTGCATACCAACGGTTTTCTATAGTTCACTTTAAAACTCTCGAATATCCTTTGATCCATTGGTTGCAATTTTGAGGTGAAAATGAATTTCTATTCTTAGCTTTCTTATCTATGTTGAAAAGCTAACCCCTGGTGGTCACAACTCATTTACCCCTCACTTACTGCCAGAATCATTGTATTCGTTACTAGTTAAGGAAGTGCAGGGATAGTGATTGAAATTCCAAGAAACACCCCCAACCTCTTCATCCCTACTTTCTGTGGTTTCACGAAATTCATATCTGCAAGTTCTACTGATAAAGAGTTTTGACATTTGTGCTCTATTATTAGAAATTCGAGAAACCGAGGTTTTGAAGAATAAAAATTCAACATAAACATGGAAAATACACTGATTTTAGACAGTAAATGTAAGGAATTTTAGAAATTTTGAGATATAGAGATTTTCGAGATAAAGAGGTTCAAGATAAACAGGTTCAACTGTATTTTAATTAAATTCAGAACAAAATGTGACTGATATCAAGGACCTACTTTACAAAGGGTGGACCAAAATTCTTTTTAGCATTTAAAAATTAAATGTCATTTTTTAAAATTACATTATCATTTTATTTATAAGATTACAATGTAACTGGAGAGTTGTTTTACTTAAACTTGAAAGATAACATATTTTAATACAAAAAGTGAGTTCAGAGTTTCCTCTTTTACTCTTCATATCTACTTGTAAAAGGACTCTGCTTAGCTTTAAAATCTCCTAAGAATAAATAAAATATTTTGGTAACAGCTTATTGTGAGCAAAGGGGTTATGGAAGTTAACCTTGACCAACAACATTATAGTGGCAATGTAGTTTTTCTTAACAACATTATCTTTTAATTGAAGGCATAAAATTCTAAATTTTAAAAATTAGAAACAATACATTTATGGAAATAAATATTTTAACTTTTAAAAGATGCTTTTACCAGCAATATGTATTGTATTAATATATATGATAATTCAGATTAACTCACAGCAAATTTCTCCTAATTTGTATGTTGTTTTTGGCAAGCTTGAGTGATTTTTTTTTGTATAGTATTGTTCTAAATGAGATAGGTCAATATAAGTTGTAATGCCAAGGACTAAGTAAGTATTGATCTGAATGAAAGAATAACAGTTTCTTATACCAAAACTACAATCTGGTGGTGGAAACCAAATTTATATATATTTTATTCTAAACTCATTTTTAACTGAAGTTTACTGATTTTATTGCATTTTGATGCTTTCATTTTTAAATTACAAAAAAAAAAGACAAGACCAAGAGATTTTTATCCCATTAAAGATGTTCAATGTTATTAAAGAGAGGAATATTTTCAGTACAAAAAAAAAAATATTTTATTAGCTATGATTTCTTCACTGTATACACTTTTCTCTCCCAAATGATGTCAAATACAACCATTAATTTTAGATGATTTTTCCTGATGATAATGAATTTCAATTGAAAATCAAATATGTCTCGTTTAACAAAAGTAGAAAGCAGATTTTTATGTTTCATAAGTTCAGAAGCTTATACTGAATTAGTGATAATAAATTTTTATGTTTTATTATGTATTTCTAATCAATAATAATGAATTTAAAGTTCTGTAAAACAAAATATAAATTTTTATAGTGATCATTACAATAAGCAACAATTCATTTAAATTCTTACATGGCTTTGAAAGTTAGTAACAAACATTTATCTTATGAACTGTGAATTCCCAATTGTATAATAATTATTTTTAGAATGTTGGCTGCTCTTTTTAACAATACAACCTTATGTTGCAGTCAAAGTGTACTAAAGATGATGCTACCAATGATTTACTTTTAGAGTTGAAAGTTAAATTAGAAAAAAAAGTTCTTTTATAAAAAAACAAGCATCTCAAATAAACAAAATTCCGCTCACCTTTTAAAACTAACTAATTTTAATGATATAAAATTAAGTGCAAACTTAACAAAAAAACAAAATTGCTTATTTATTTAAAATAGCTGTATCATTCATAAATGATAAATTTGTTTTTACATATAATTATATCAGTTTGGATCATTTTTATAGACGCTAAATTTTATTCATCGATCCATCTTTTCATGATGCCAACAGATGTGGCATTTCTCACCAAGAGAATGACACTGACTAAAATTTAAATCGTTTGGAAAAATCATGTACCTTCGATAACAATTTTGAAGTCAATCTCCAAGAATGACCAACCTCCATCAACGACCATTTTACAGTAGAATGGAGAGTGGTTGGTCCCGAGAGGTTTCATTGTGTATATATATATATATATATATATATATGTGGGGAGGTTTGGTCCTCCGTCCTTAGCCGCCAATATTCGTATAGTGGATTTCATGATTGTTCATTTAGGCCATTAATGAAAGTAAATGGATGAAACAAAATGAAAGTCTCCAGGAAATTAATATGAATCGTGAATATGAAAATCCAATTTATTAAGCAATATTTCTTGAAGATTATAGAGAATGGCCATCAATACAAATCATCATGATAATTACAAATTATCAAAAAATAAATCCCTTGAAGGGATCAAGGAAATATAACTTTCACATTAAGAAGTTTTTTTTAACATTTTGTTATGATTGCATATCTTTTTAAATCGTTAGAATGACTGGGACAGGAGCGCCCCCAAAGGGGACTCCTAGTCACCACAAATTTTAAATTCCAAGTGAATATAATTATTCCCAATGAACGTAGAAAGTATGGGTAGGAGATCCATAATTTGGCGATTTATCATAATATATCAAAGCCAAAACAAAGGCCAACCAGCATATCAATATGGGTTAAAAAGAATACCTTGGCGATCACGAATCGCCAACAAATTTATGAGAATTATTACAACCATGCAACCGAAACATTTAGCAGTTGGAAATTTAGAACAAAAAGTTATAAATAGATTTTTGTTTTCGATTAGGCGACAGTGAATTAATAAGTCTGCATTAGTAATGAAATAAAAAGTATCCGTTACATTGATCTAGAAGAGAAGAAATAAATATTTTATGTTCGTTTTAAAAGATTAAGTCTTTGATTTATTTTAAATGTATTTCTATTAATAAAAATAAGCTTAAGTAATGAAAGATATTTTAAAAGATAGGAAATAAATATGTAATGCCAATTGTGGCATCCCAATATATATATATATATATATATATATATATATATATATATATATATATAAACTAAACTCAGCGGTGCGACAGCCCTAGAGGGCCAAGGCCTACTGTGCTCATCTCAGTTTTCTTGACCTTGGGCTCTGGGGTGCAGAAGCAGATGTTCCGGTCAGGTGGTCAGCCGGACGCGGAGCCCCCAGTGTTTAGTTCCCAAGCATGCTTGGTACTCATTTATCGACCCACTGAAGGGATGAAAAGATACTTTATAAAAATAAATATACTGAATACTCAAACTGAAACAAACAAAAAGGAAACCCAGAAAAATTTCAAACTATTAAGTTCAAATGAATAAAATCAATAGAAAATGCTAGTAAAACCACCTACCAGCATTTTCATGATGAAGAATAACTTCGTAAGGTGAATTTCGTAAAATATCTAAAATATGTGCATCAATAGTATTTTTGATTCCATCAGTGACCAACAATGTTTCCACAGCCAAGCCTTGTTGCCCTCGAACCTAAAAAAATAAAAAATGTAACTTCATAATTAAAATCCCATAACTTATTAAAATTATTATAGTAAAGATTAGATTTAAAGAATAATATTTTGAGCTTATGCATGAAAGAATTGATAAATAAACACATTATAGTACTTGTTTTGATCATCATTTATTATTAGATTTAATCTGTTATGAGACTAATACATTCAGAAAAGCTATAGCAATGTTTAGTCAATCATTGCTTATCTGTGTGTCTCCAAAGAATAATACAGAGAGAAACTGATTTGGTAAACAAAAAAATACCCAGGATCAAAAGTAAAAGAATTAAGAGATGTTTTTTGAATTGATACATATTAATTAAGAGAAATAAAAAGTTAAAATATGTATCAATTCAAAAAATGTTTCTTCATATTTCAGTTACACATGTTTCAGTTACACAACCTATATCTTACCATAATAAAAAGATAATAAATCAGCATGTGTTACGAAAATTACTTTTATAAACTAAGTCATTTTTTAACAAAATTATTATTATTATTATTAAAAAATTATTTTTATTATTCTTAAATAAACCTACATACATATAAAGTATTTGTTACATTGAAATATTTCCTTGTGGTTATGAAGCAAAATTATTTAACTCAAAATAAACAATATTTTAACTTTTCTTATAATTGACTTTCTTGTTCATAGTAAATGTGTCACACAAAAATATTACATATTTTCAGCAACTTCATGCTTTATATCAAGAGCAATCCCAAAAGTAAATTACAAGAAAATATAATACAAATTTCGTACCTTGAAAAAATTCATTTTATACTAATTCAACTACAATTTGATTAACCAGAAATACAATACCTTTGCAAAAAAGTGTATCAATTCATAAAGACCTTGCTCAGCCAAAAGTTTTGCAGATACCTCTTCATCATAATATAGATTCTCTTTTAAAAATTTTCTGAAATCAAATTCAATCAGTAGCATATAAATATCAATTTTAACAAATTTAAACAATCCTATTCTTACATAATATATTTCCATTTTTAAATAAATATAGACAATAGGTTTTTAAGCTTAATGAAAATTTATTCTCATTATCTTATCCTCACTCTTTACAAAATCTTGAAAGTGAAATACCAAGTTTCTAACTGAGGTACACAAAGACTACAGTTAATGGCAGAAAAGAAGTGACCCTATAAACCCCATGATGTTAAAAGTTAAAAACTTTTTCAAGCTACAAAATTATTTTTAAAAAAAATACAACAAATATATTTTGCAAAAGACGTCAGTCAGACTTGATACACTTAAGAGAAGCAATTAAATAAACTTGTAGAGTATCTATGTTAATGTGTGTCAGTTTTTTTTTATCTAGTTTTCATGGAAATTAAAATAAATTTTTAACAACCAATAAAAATATTTCTGTACTCTACAAAACGGAGAAGTTACATCTGATGTGTCTTAATTTTCAAAACTTTATGACTCTGCAGTCATTAGGTTAAGAGTATTGTGCAGAAAAAATTTTACAGAATTTTTCTTATTATGCACAACTTTCTCAATAAATAAAAAAAGAAAAAAAAATTTTCCATTTAACAAAGCAATTAGCATAAAGTTAAGAAAAATATAAGACTGTTAAGACTAGTTTCATTAAACTGAAATAATGTACAAAAATAACAATAACTTTATAAAAAATATCTTTTTACAACAAGACATTGAATGCTATAACAAAAACATAAATTTAAAATAAAAAGAGATAGTCATAGGTCAAAATGGCAGAACCTACATTTCAGAGAATTTCATACAATAGCCTTTTTTTCTATTGGTGAACATGAATAAATAATTTTTGTTAACAAGAAGAGCATAAAAAACTTAATACTGCATAAAAAAAACTTTTTTAGACAAAATAATAACACTAAGTTTCTAAAAAGAATTATTCTAAATCGTTAGATAAAGTATGATTTTCCCAATTTCCTTAGAGCTCCTTTAAATTATTGCATTTTAAATTAAATGTTTCATAAATAGGCAAAGAAAAAGCGAAACATTACTCACTTAAAAGCTGTGTTTATCATCATTCTTTCTGTCAGTTTATTTTTAGCTTGGTGAGCAAAGCAATGAAGAGCAATGTTAGCAAAGTGACATTTATCAGCAGATACTATTTCAACACCTTTAGTACTAAAAAGAACTTGTATATATGCTATTAATTCTGACAAGAATCCATATCCCATGAAATGTGCAACTCGCTTTAATTGTGGGCACTACAAAGAAAGATAATCTTACTCAGTGACTTTATGCAGAGCATACTTTGAAAAAAAAGAAGAAAATATTACCTTTGATAATTGATACAAATGAACAGCTTGAGGAAATCGCCCATTTGATAGTTGCTTATCAGCTGCGATTTCGTACAGTTTGTGTAAGTCTAATCCTAGCATCATGCATACGTTTTCAGCCAACGGTAATGTTGTAGGTGTATCTGTAAGGCTTAAAAACAGTTCTTTGGCAGATATTCTAAAGAGAATAACACAGTTAATGTAAATAAAATAACTGAAGGTTCTAAAAAAGTTATTTAATATTCCCTGACAAAACTTCCAAAATAAACTCTTATTAACATATTTTATTATTTTTTTATCCCAATCAGCAGCCCTGTAATTTTGAACCGATCCAAAAGACAAGGGAACTCCTGGATCAAGTATTAGGAGAAATTTGCCTTCGTGGTGGATTTTTTTTATGAAACTAACCTGCATTTGCATTACATAGAGAGGATAAAACAGGAAAGCGTCCCACAATTAACTTGACAGCAAGAGGGCTCTAACCCATGTTCCATCTACCACAGAAGATATTTTTCATCAGCACTGTGGTCAGTACGAGTTGGGTGGAAATTCGCATCAACCAGCCACTGATGGGATTCCAAACTAAGTTACCTCATTGGGAGGTGAGTGCTCTATTCCCTGAGCCACCATGGCTTGTTTAATATATTAAAATTAACCTAGAAAATTGCAAAATTACCTAAGGAATTAAACCTAAATTAAAGAGAAAACTAAAAAAATATTTGGAAAATGAATGGTATTCGTCAGACCAATACTTTTTATTAAATCACAATCAGAAATATACATAAAACTTAGTCGCTGCTCAGAAAATCATTTTTTACTCTCGAACTACAAAATAATATAACACCATGGTGATGATAAATAATAAGCAAGTGTTAATATCTAGATATATATATCATTAGTTTGCTAAGCCAAAAAGGTATGGAATAGAAAATAGGTTTTTCGGGATAAAATCTTTTCCAAGTAAGTCTAGATATTAATTGTCAACAGCTTGATTTTTTTTTATGCACTTCATTATTGATATTGTTGTGAAGTCGAACTTTGAATTTTATACCAATATTGAACTACGACTCATAAGAAGAAGAAACAGGTTGTTTTAGACAAGAGCTCATTTATTTACAGAACGAGGACATTTTACATAGGAAGACACATAAGAAAAATAACTATTTTTAGACATTGTTTTTCTTTTCACTTATCGATTGTCTCTTCTATATTTTTTATATTTTTGTAATATGTTGCTAATTTATTACAACTAAAATATTTCTTGCTTTCTTATAAAATATCGCTTATGCGAACCCGCAACATCCTCCCCACCAACAAAATAAATTTTCAACTTTCAATTTTCTTTTTTTTTTTAACAACAATTTCTGATTATAAAGATATTTTTAACTCTTAATGTCCTAATGTAAAAATGTTTTATGGCTCACAAGTCCAGTTTATTTGGTATTTTTATCTTTCTTCCATGGCGAGTAATATTCTCCTGTATTCCTTCTGAAACAGGGACTGCTGATTTCGGTTTGTAAAAATCTGCTTCTTTAGGCGAAATTTCCAAGGGAAAAAGCTTTGGTAAGGGTCTTGTTTTTTCTCCATGGATTGTTTTAAATTTCACAGCTCTCGATATGCCATCTTTGCCGGGATATAACTCTAAGACAACTGCTAAAGGCCAATTTATTCTTTTGACATTATCATCGCCAATGAGCACCACGTCTCCTTCTTTTAAATTGTTATTTCATTCCTTACCACGCTGTACAAGTTGAGCCAAGTATTCTGTTTTGAATCGCTGTCTTCAGTTTTCTCTGATATTTTGTAAATATTGATATCTATTGTTCAAGGTTGTGTTATCAATTTTGTCTAGATCAGTAACATCAGCACTTGTCAGGCTATTTAAAAACATGGCTGGCGTTAATGGTCCTAAGCTATCTTCATCAAACACATATGTCAAAGGTCTTGAGTTTATTATGGCTTCGCAATCGCAAAGAATAGTATTCAACTCTTCATATGCAAGCAATGCTCTACCGAGGATTCTTCTTAAAATTTCCTTAGTCATTCTTACCATCCACTCCCAAATTCCTCCCCACCAAGCAGATGAAGGAGGTATGAACTTCCAATTGATCCTATGAATGGATGAGGAATCTTGAATTTCTTCCCAATTCAACTCTCTGAGTTTATCGTTAGTTCCACGGAAATTCGCACCATTATCTGTGTAAATAGTATCGACTCTTCCTCTGTGTGCTATAAATCTACGAAGTGCATCCAAAAAAGCATGTGTAGATAAATTCTGAACTAGTTCAAGGCGAAGACATCTATAAACTGCACAAGTAAAAAGAGCTATCCATGTTTTCCCACCATTTTTGAGATATAATGGTCCAGCATAATCGATGCCGAATTGGATGCTGCTGAATTGGTAATTCTATCTTTTGGTAAGGATGCAGTAGGAGTCTCCAAATGTTTGGCTTTAAATCTTAGACAGATAGTGCATTGTGATATTATTTTCTTTATGAGTCGTCTTGCTCCACAGATCCAATATTTTTCTCTAACTCTTGAGAGCATTATCTGTAAACCAGCATGCAAAGATGTTTCATGCATTTCACGTAATAGACGATAAACAATTAAGTGATGGTTTGGCAATAACACTGGTGCTTTGAAATCAAGATCTTCTTCTTCCAATAACAATTTGGTCTTCACTCTTATTAGACCATTTTCATCTCGAAAAATTTGCATATTTTTTATTCTTTCGTCTTTTTCATTTGTGAAAGTTTCATTTTGAATTAGCTTTAAAAGGAGATTTTCTGCTTCATTGTACTCTGTGCTGCTCAAAGTCACATCTAAAACTTCTTCTTTTCTTATGTTAGTTTGAGTATTTCGCATAAATTGCAAAATCCATGCCATCAATCTTACAATTTGTGATACTTAGAGAAATATAATAGTCTTGTACTCAACACTTCAGGAATTGATACAACATGTGATAAAGTTGATGTTTCTTTCTTCTCGGTGATATTGTCAACAACGTTAAAGTCACTATTAGGCCAACTTTCCTGGTCTTCTTTAAACCAGTTTGGACCGTTCCACCATTTGTTCTTAAATAATGTTTTTGGACAACAGCCTCTAGATAGGAGATCAGCTGCGTTTAGCTCACTTGGAATGTAGTACCAATCTTCAATGCTACAATTTTTACGGATTTCCTCACATCGATTTTTGACTAAAACTGTCCAATTCTCTTTTTTATCCAAGTCAATGCAACCTGTGAATCAGTCCAGAAATATGTTACAAACTTTTGATTCTCTAAAGCTTTAAGAACGTTGTGATATTATGTATAATTCTTTCCTCCTTTTCCCTTCTTCACTCAGATACTTCCCAAAATCACAATTGGCCAAATAAATGGTAACCAGTTAACAACACAAATATTTATTAACAAAGAAAAAAAAAATGAAGTTTGAAGAAAATTAATATAACCAATCCACCTAAACAATTCGCTTCCGCTCTCCATCAGAGCGTTCCCTCCTCTGTCTTTTTACAACATCTACCTTGATGACAGCGCCATCACAACATGGAGGCATGACACCCCCCCCCCCCGACAAGATTGCGCTACACCTGGTATAGCGAAATCTGATCTACACAGTAGGATAATATATATTATAAATATATTTAACACTTAATTGTAAATAAAACATATGAATAGAATACTTGTTACAATTACTTACACATAAAATATGCAAAATGAAAATAGTAGAAATATGACAGATGTATAGTTGCCTGGCTATAACACATAATATATACAATAAACAAATCAAATTTCGATAAAACTGGTATATATAAACAATTACAGATGAAAAGGAACCTTGATACAATATTGTAATAGATATTAAATTTCAATAATACTCATATATATATTTACAGATGAAAAGAAGCCTTGTTATAAAACAGGTTATCATATATGTTAGATTGTTTTTTAATAAGTACACAAAACATTTAATCACTTACTAGTCTTGATAGACCATCAGCATTTTTTAATTGAGCACCTGGGCAGTGTGTGATATGAATATTGTATCTTTGGAGAGCTAAAGCCCACCGTTGCAACTTAGCAGATTGGGGTGCTGACTTCTGTAAAAATATTAAAGGGTTATGATCAGTTATAATGTCAATATTCGCACCAAACACGTAATTTTCGAACTTTTTAATCGACCATACTACAGCATACGCTTCACGTTCAATCGTAGCCCAGTTCTGTTGCACTTTGTTCAGTTTTTGGCTAGCAAAACTGATGGGGCAAAGTTGACCGTTATCATCTCTTTGGGATAAGCAAGCACCAACACCATAGGAACTTGCATCACACTGTATAACATACGGTTTTTTAGGATCTGGAGTATAAAGAGAAGGAGCTTCACTCAACTTCTTCCTTAGTTTTTGGAAGGATAATTCCTCTACGTCAGTCCAAGGAATAAGCTCTGGAACTTTCTTTTTGGTTAAATCCGTCAGTGGTTTTGCTATCTCAGCATAATTTTGTATATAATTTCTATAATAATTAAAGAGACCTAACGCACTTTTTAAGGCTGACTTGGTTTTCGGTGTTTCGATGATTTCAATAGCACGAAGCTTTTCAGGATCTGGTTCATGTCTACCATCTCCTATAATATGACCTAAATACTTGATTTGTGTTTTTGCGAAAACACATTTCTTGACATTAACAGTGAATTTTAGATCAGTTAATTTAGACAGTACCATATCTAATTGTTTAAGATGTGTATTCCAGTCACAAGAAAATATAGCTATATCATCGAGATATGCTTTGCAGAATTCACGATATTCCATTAAAGCACTGTTCATCACTTTCTGAAAAGAAGCTGCTGCGTTGCGGAGACCAAATGGCATTACCTTCCATCTATATTGGGCTCGATGAGTTTTAAATGAAGTAAGATCACGACTTTCCTCTTCTAAAGGAATTTCCCAGTATCCTTTTAATACATCTAGGCAAGTTATAATTTTAGCATGTCCAATTTGGTTGATGAGATCTGATGAATTTTCCATTGGGTAATCAAAGGGTTTTGTTACAGCATTTAAATGTCTGAAATCGATGCATAAACGCATACTACCATCCTTCTTTGCCACGCAAACTACTGGGTACGCAATGTCTGCTTCACTGGGCTCAATAAGACCTAGATTTTCTAATTCCGAAATTTGTTTGTCAACTTCAGTCTTTAAAGATTCGGGGATTTTGTAAATGTACGGTTTCTTCCTCTCAGCACCTGGTATTAATCGAATTTTATGTTCACCTACATTAGCGACTTGTATTTTACAGGAGAATAATGATGCATGCTTGTGCAAAAGTTCAAGCAACTCTGTTTGTTTACTTTCTTCTAAATGACTAACATCTACCTCAATGTCATCTTTTTAACGAAGGTGTTATAATTGGTGTAGGATGAATTTCACCAAATTCAACATCATCTTCAAAAATAACTCCCACGGTTTGTGTTCTAGCATGAAAATGTCTTATTTTGTTAGCATGAATATGTCGCACATTGCCATCTGGTAATTTAACCTTATATGAATTAGGATTAACTCGTTCTATTATTTCGCCTGGTCCTGTCCATCTTGCGTATAGTTTATTCGAAGAATCCGGAATGAGTAAATAGACTAATTCACCTTTCTTAAACTCCTTCATTCTTGTACTTCGATTAAAATAATGAGCATAAGAATTTTGCTTCTTAGTCGTAGTCAAAGAAGCGAGATCTGCGGCCTTTTCCAAATTTATTTTTAATTCCTGTAAATAATCTACAGCCGAATTGCTAAGATTTAAGGGTAATGGAATCTCACCTGACCAAGAAGATTTTAGAACTGACAAAGGGCCTCTAGCCTCGCGTCCATACATAAGTTTAAAAGGAGATATTCCCGTCATACAATTTGGTACTTCGCGGTACGCAAAAAGTAAATATGGAATATGTTTATCCCAATCGGTAGGATCTGAACGGATAACATGGTGTAACATCTGTTTAAATACCCTATTCCATTTTTCTACTAAACCATTCGAAGCTGGGTAAAATGGAGTGGAAAATCGAGGACTTGCTCCTAACCTATTTTCAAATTTTTTCGTCAATTGCGAAGTAAAATTAGTACCCTGGTCACTGCAAATTACTTCTGGAATTCCGGTACGCATGAATATCTCTAAAAGGGCATCGCATGTTGTCTTAGCAGACAAATTTTTTAGTGGGACGACTTCGGGCCATCTAGAATTTTGATCAATTAAACATAAACAATATTTATGTTTTCTACCTGAGGGTGGAACAATTTCTCCAATTAAATCTATATTTACAGTGTGAAAAGGATATGGAGCTCTAACGACAGGGGTTATAGGAATTTTATCAGATTTTCGCTCCGGACTTTTTAATTGACAATTTTTGCAGGTTTTGCAATAATTTTCAACATCTTTTGAAACATTAGGCCAATAAAAAGATAATTTTATGCGTTCCTTAGTTTTTCGTATTCCTAAATGATTCTCATTATGAGCTAATTGAAGAACTTTATCCCTATAAATTTTAGGTAAAACTAATTGATATATTGTATCGCCACAAATTTTATCTTTATGAAATAATAAATCATCCCGCAAAAAGAAATTATTCTTTTTCAAACTAGCATCTTTAAAAGAATTCTTTAAAGTTAAACAATCTTTCTGCATTTCTCGAAATTTATTAGCCTCCGAATATTCATCGCTAGAACTGCATAATTTATTAGTATTCGACATTAAATAAATACCGCACCCTGTTTCACTTTCTTCTGATTGTGAAAATGAATCCTCTGACCTTGGTGAACTTTTATTCATTTCTTCCCCCTCGTCTACTGACGTGTCGCATTCTAAAACTAAAGTGTTTTCGATTTTAGCTGAATCATCATTTTGATAAATCAAAGA
This sequence comes from Parasteatoda tepidariorum, assembly GCF_982258835.1. NCBI lineage: Eukaryota > Metazoa > Arthropoda > Arachnida > Araneae > Theridiidae > Parasteatoda > Parasteatoda tepidariorum. The sequence continues at coordinate 83,821,897 of NC_141765.1, forward strand.
ATTATAAGCGTCCGGTGTAATTAAACAAGGGATGTTTAGTTTATCTGTTAAAGCAAACAAAATATTTGAACTATAAAATAGACAATCCTCAGGGTTCTTATAATAAACTGGCAATATAGCTAATTTCGCCTCGACTTGTTCTTTAAATGCGGATTGTACAATTATTTTTCCCTTAGCTTCTATTTCTAAAGACGGAAGTAGGGTCGTATTCAAAATAGAGATCTCAGCCCCGCTATCGATGATCGCGTCTATTTGTCTACTTGCAATGGAAATTGTGACTTTTTGTAACGGGTACAAATTAATTTCATTTAAAGTTTTAGAACTCTGCAAATGTTTCGAATTTACATTTGTAACAACTGCAGTATTATCACTGGATTTATTCATAGACGTTTGTGTGTTACTTCGCGTTTTGTTTTGAATATCATTACCGGCTTTATTTGATTGATCATAGTATTTATTTCTTCTATTTGGGCAACTCTTAGCCATATGTGAGTTACTAGAACAGATATAACATTCGCGTGTGTGGGGAAAATATTTGTTTTCTCTAGTAAATGGGGTTTTTCTCAAAGGTGGTGGAACATACTTAGTGTTTCCATTCAAATTGCGATTGTTAACCGAATTATCATACAATTCTGAAAAATTTCTACCTTTAGAGGTAAACCAATTATCGCACAATTCAGCGATCTGCCTAGGTTTAAGCCAAGTGTCTAATTGTTTTATTCTAACATAGCTTCGAGTTTCGTTGTCTAACGCACTTAGTAATCTATCGCTAACTATTAATTCATTCAGCGTTTCAAAATCTTTTACATTTTTAAGTTCACAATAAAAATCCCAATTGGCTCTTAGTCTACTAGCAAATTGCATATGGTTTTCGTTTTTAGATCTTTTGGCATTTAGAAAGTTTTCTAGACAGGTTTCTGGGGTAGGTTGGAATTCTTTTAAAATTAAAGCTTTAACTTTAGGATAATCTTTTATTTCTTCCGCGTTTGCATAAACTACCAAATGTGCCGCTCGTTCACCTAACAGATTAAATAATATTTCGACTTTAAATTCTTCTGGGACATTTTTTATTACAAATGCTTTTTCAAGAGACGTAAAAAATAAATTCCAAGATTCGGGTTTACTAGGAACGGAAATAGTTAAAGTTTTAACGCTTTTGATTAATGTTTCTAAGTTATTATTATTCGAACTAAAATCATCTCCTACATTTGAGTTAGAACTATAACTCTCTGTTTGCATTCTAGTTAATTCTAATTGTGCTTTAACAATCTCAAGCCTAGTCTTCTCGAGTTCTAATGCTGCTTCAGTTGTTGTTTTGTTTTGATTCTTTTCAGCATTTAGCAATTCTGCTTCTTTTTTCTCTCGTTCGATACGTTCGGTAACTGTAGTAATTAAAAATTCCTTAACAAAATCAAAGTCATTTTTAAATTGATCACTTTTTTCTATCAAATCCTTTAAATCAACAACTTTATATTCCGATTTTACTTCTAAACCTAATTCTTCGGCAGCTACTACCAAATCTTCTTTTTTCATCCCCCTTATGTTAAACATAATTGTTCTATTTATTTCTATTCCCAAAATAATTATAATTTCTTTAAATCTCAATTATTCTCCTCTTTAAGAATATCACTTAAAATCAATACTTCTCATAATTCAATTCTTAATTGTTTCTTATAAACAGAATATGATAAATCTCATACCTTGATTTATGCTCTGTTTCTCGTATGAGAGCGTGCTGTGATATTATGTATAATTCTTTCCTCCTTTTCCCTTCTTCACTCAGATACTTCCCAAAATCACAATTGGCCAAATAAATGGTAACCAGTTAACAACACAAATATTTATTAACAAAGAAAAAAAAAATGAAGTTTGAAGAAAATTAATATAACCAATCCACCTAAACAATTCGCTTCCGCTCTCCATCAGAGCGTTCCCTCCTCTGTCTTTTTACAACATCTACCTTGATGACAGCGCCATCACAACATGGAGGCATGACAAACGTCTTAATATAAATGTGAGCCTAAGACTGCAGCCAAAAGTTCCAATCTAGGAATAGTGACTTGCTTCATCGGTGCTATTCTGGCTTTTGCTATAGCTAATTGAACAACAACATTGTTTTCTTTTTCAGATCTGAGAAATACACATGCTGCATATGATGTTTTACTTGCATCACAGAAAACGTGAATAGTTATATTTGCTTTAAAAATATGCATGTGTCTTGAGATGCGACATTCCCGTAACCTCTTAATTTTTTCCCACCACTGAACAAATTTATTTTATATGTTTTCAGGAAGTTTATCATCCCAACCACAATTTTTTTCCATGCTTCTTGTAAAAGTAACTTTGGAAGTAAAGTAGCTGGACACAAAAATCCCAAAGGGTCGAAAATTTTTTGAGACACGGAGAGCAACATTTGTTTCGTTATTTCTTGGGTTGCTAGACTTACTGAGTTGACTTCCCAAAATAATTCATCTGTTTTTGTGTCCCACATCTACCCCAGAATTGGAACTATGGTGTCTTGCGTGTCCTGTAATTTCTTTTTTCTTGTAACATTTGTGACCCATCCTCTTAAATCGAATTTTCCTTTTGTCATCAAAAGACAGGCTTCGTGAATAAATTTTTCGACATCCTTTTCTTTTTCAACACCGGTGACACAATTGCCTACATAAAATGATTTTGCAAGCTCTTCGGCCGTTTTCTGAAACTCTCCAGTTTGATTCTGTAAATGATGTTGAATCGTAGCATTGAGCAGAAATGGACTGCACATGAGACCAAATACGACTCTTCTGTGTCTCCAGGTTATAATTTCTTTTCCATCTCTATCCCACCATAAGAACTTCAAGTACTTCCTATCAACTTCAGATATTCCAATTTCTAAAAATGCTTTTCTTATATCTGATGTTATCCTATAGGAATACTTCCTGAACTGAATGAGCATCTTTGGAATATTCTCTAATAAGTTTGGTCCACTTTCTATGCAAGAATTTAAAGATGTTCCATTACCATCTTTGGAAGACGCATCAAATACGGGTCTCAGTTTTGTAGTTTGGCTGGACTCTGTTATGACTGCTTGATGTGGTAAATAGTGACTTCCTGGCTCTTCACAATTTTCATCCATTTCAATGATGCCTTCTTGAAGCCATTGTTCCTGTACTTTATTATATTCTTCGAATTTTCCAATTCTTTTTAATCTTTTTGTTAGCATCACCAGTCTACTTTTCGCATGTTGGCGATTATTGCATAAGATATGATGAGTATCCTTCCATGGTAAACTAACCTCATATCTACCACTTTCATCTGTGCGAACAGTTTGTTCAAAAAATTCTAAAAATTTCTTCATTCATCATTTTTGTTGTTTTAGCTTCGGCTGGATCTCGTATTCCAATAGTCTCCAAGCTCCAAAGGTCTTCAATGCTGGGTTGGCAGAATAAGCATAAAATTGTGTTTGTTTTTTCGTCTCTATGTTGTTGACCTATTATTGTCCACCCAAACCGAGTTTCAATAGCCATAATATTTTCATCCAATTTTTCAATTTTACTTGTGAGAATTTGAGGCAATACATTCGTACCTAATAACACTTCAATTTCTAAAGGATTGTCCCCAACGTCTGATAAATTAATTGATTTTTGCTGTAGAATGGGATAAATGTTTTGATTCATTAATCTCGGTACGAAATTGCATATCTTTGTCTGGGCTAACATTGGACATGTAATTTTGAGTTGACCAACTAGGGATTTTATATTGACATCATAGACACTGTGTTTTTCCTGACCAGTTTCTATTCCGCCAAACAATGCATGGTTTAAAGTTTCTTCTCTAACTATTGGCAAATTTAGCTTTTTTATCCCCTCTGTTTTTATATATGACCTTTGGGAACCGGAATTAACCAAAACTCTTGCGAGTCTATCTGTTTTATCTATGCCCTCAACCTTTACTGTGAGTGTTTCAACATTTCACCCTTTTGTTGATTAACAGGAGTTTTAGAACTACTGCTATTTTCATCATTTTTTCCTTTAGTACTTGACTTTGTTTGACCTTGGTTTTCACCATTTTTTATGTTCCAACACATTACTGTCAAATTTCTTCTATTACAAATTAAACATTTAACAGAACTTTTGCATTGTTGTGCTCGATGGCCGATTTTCAAACAACGGAAACATGCTCTTTTTTCTTTTAAAACTGTCTTTTTATCGTTATAATTTAAATTGTCTAACTTGAAACATTCCACTAAGCTATGTGAATCCTTGTCACACCATATACGTTCAAACTTTTTGAAATCACTCGTGTTATTCCTCGAATCACCAGAATATATACAAGCGGCAGTGGGTAAAACTACATCAAAACTTCCTTGGCTACCGAATCCACTACGAGCTATTTGTAGACGTTCCTCACTTTCAACTTCAATTCTGAGAAATTTCAATAATTTTGTAAGATTTTCTGTGCTGCCATTTGTTTCTCCGGATGATCGAGATCTCTCCCAAGCCTTCAAAAGATCCTCTGGAAGAGCTGATTCTACTAATGGGTAAAGTATGGCGGCATAAATATCACTTTTAACACCAAGTGATTCCAGAGCTCGAAAGTGTGTTTCAAATTTATCATACAATGTCGCCAATGGCATGTGACCTTTTTTTGTGGCCTGTGCCAACACCAATCTTAACAATTCTCTAATATAGATTTCGACCATCAGATCATCTCTTGCGAATCTTGAATTTAGTTGAGTAATTGCTTTTTGATAATTTTGGTTTGACGGTGCAAAACTATCTACCAGTTCTTTTGCTGGTGACCCGGGAACCATTGCTTGAACCAAATATTGAAATTTATCATCATCATCGATGGTGTTGTCCTCGTGTATTTTACGGAACTGTCCCCGAAATCCGAGCCAATTTTTCATTTCTCCATTAAATTTTTGTAGTTCTAACATTGGAAGGTTGTATTTTCTCTTCATTTCCGCACTATTTTGTGAACTTGGTTCATTATTTGCCAAACGAAGATTAACAGTTTGTTTTAAGTACACATATCTGTAATTATATTCTTCATTGGCTTCAAAATCTTTTTCATAATCATCGCTATTTTCCAGTTTTAATAAATTTTCAGAAATCTGAGTTTGCACATCTTTTTATCTTTCGAATTTATTAGTCCACTTACGCGATCCATTTTAACCTCCGTATTCGATAACTCTGTTTCTAAATTATTGGCAGTTAAAGTAAATCCTTAACGCAATGGCTTTCTTTTATTTCTTAATGCTTCCATTTATGAAGTGAAATATTAATTAGTTTTTGATAGTTTCACTTACTTTCATTTCTTTTTTATGCTTGGCTCTTGAATATCACACAGACGCCACTTAATGTTGCGAAGTTGAACTTTGAATTTTATACCAATATTGGACTACGACTCACAAGAGGAAGAAACAGGTTGTTTTAGACAAGAGCATATCTATTTACAGGACGAGGACATTTTACAAAGGGAGACACATTGGAAGAATAACTACTTTCAGACATCGTTTTTCTTTTCACTTATCGATTTTTTTTTCTATATTTTTGTAATGTGTTGCTAATTTTTTACAACTAAAATATTTCCTGCTTTCCTATAAAATATCGCTTATGTGAACCCACAACAGATATAATATACGTAAATATTAAAAGTTAAATACCTGACAAAAAGTTAAGATTTCGGGTAATTACTTGAACAAAGAATAAAATGAATAAATATTTTTGGTTTAATTGACATGTTTAATTTTAATTATGTTTAATTTAAACACTAAAAAATAAATTATCAAATTAAATAGAGAAATTAAAACGGTTAAAATATGGAATCATAAGAAAAAATGCTACACAAAATTCATCTCAAGTAATATAAAATCAACATATATTTGTATTTTAACACTGTAATTACATTTAAACAAGTTTTCTTCCATAATTTCAAAAGCACTATTTCATTTTTTAAACATTAACATAAAAAAACGAAACATTAAATGGAAAAAAATACTTGTACAATTTTGTTTTCAAGCCAAACTTTGCTTAAAAATTTAAATAACTCTAATCATATGTGAAGAGATTAATAATAATCACTGCAAGCACAACAAAGAAAATTTTATAAAAATTAATCCAGAACTTACTTTTGTCTACATTCCCAGACACAATCTTTCTGGATTAAAATACATCCCTCTAATGTTCTTGTTTTAATATCAGAAGTATGCATACTTTGACTTGTACCAAGATTATTGAAAGATTTATTTACAACATTGAAGTTGGAGGCAGATTCAGATATTTCAAGATTATCAGGATTTTCACTTGAATTACCTTGAGCAGAAAAAGAAACCCTTTTTTTCCTTGATGAATGGTTTAATAATTTGTAAAGAGCAATTATTTTATCACTAAAGACAAAGCTTTGTATTTCTGCACACTGAGATTCTTTCTAAAAATTAAAGAAAAAAGATTAAAAAAATTAAATAAAAATTTTAGTTTTTTTATAACCTATATATTTGTAATAGGTCTTCTAATAATAAAATATATTACATAAAAAATATAATTTTTCCTTACACAAATTGTTTTTGTCACCATAACAATGTATGAATTTGATATAATCAACACTATTTCATTAGTGGTCTTAAAATTATACAAAATCTGTAATATCATTTAACTGCCTGAACGTTATTTTCAGTTTTATCTGAAATATAAGCTGGTGGTTTTCATGCAACATAAAACGTTTTCTCCATTTTATTCAGTGGTAAACTAGTTCATAACAGAGTAATAATATTTAGAGGGTAAATTTCTCGTTCAAGACAACTTTTATTTGCTTGTACACAAAATCATCAATGAATTCTTCTTTTAGTAAAAGGATTAATAACTCTAAATCTTCAACTGAGAGAAAAAGAGAGAAATATAACTGAATACATTCAAACAAGAAAAAGGCATACATTCCTTTTTCACAGTACGTATTTATTAAATACTGCTTTTTTATAATAAACTTGACTTTGATCATTATAAAATGACATTTCTGATCAAAATGTTTCATTAATATGGGATTTATCATTCTAGAAAGCCTTTAAAGCTGGAGACATTAGAATTAATGATTTCTTTCAGGGACAGAAGGTTTTGTTTTTGCATTATTTCAAGAATGCAACACCGTTAATATTAGTGGCAATATTCGGTAAACACTAGTCTAATTGAGTTAAGAAAGACACAGAGAAATCCACTTTGATTAATACAGATTTTATGATTAAAGAGGCTCAGATACTTAAGTTTACACTTTATTTAGTAAGAGTCAACATCAAACTCAAGATTAACAGTCAATTCCTTCTGCAATGAACCTGGGACATGAACACTCAGTTCCTTCTTTAAGTGACTTGTCTAAATTCAAATAAATCTATTTCATATGATTATAGTTAGGGCTGCAAGTTTGTCGCGGGAAAAAAAGACCCCAAATTCACGAAAAAATCGCGGGAAATTTTGAAAATTACACAAATTCTTAACATAAAAAAATTTATTATAAAAATTATGCAAATGACAGAAATTGCGCAAATAATAAAAAAAACTTAAAAATACACAACAAAAGTATTTCCTTGAATTTCAAGCAATATTAATATTTTCATTTAAATGAACAGAATTTTGGTACAAAGTACTGTACATTGTCAGATTATTCTAATTTATCCTTCGTCTTTCATCACTTAATACATTTTTATACTTAGAAAACGATCTTTTTGCGTCAACGCTGTTTTTAGGCACCGACAAACTTCGAATTGCCACTTTTGGAGCGTTCGGTCTTTGATTTCCAAAACTCTATCAATTTTCCTTCACCAACGCGCAATTCCTTGACCGTTGCTCTGTAAGAAGTAATTGCTGTGAAAACTCAAACATTCTACATTCAAACTACTAGTTACAAGTCCCTACTAACTACTAGTCCCCCCCTTCATCTAAGAAACTGATCCATATTTAAGAAATCAGAAGAAGCCGCCTAGGAAAAATTAACTGGATATGTAGAAAGGCAGTAGAAATTTCATTGTCCAGTGAAATAGCATGTATAACAATTTTTCTGTCAAAGATTTGATTTATAACATTTTCCTTCTTTTGTGATTCCAATTTCTTTTGTACTCTTACTGACTTCAGGAAGGTAATTACCCTCCCTAAGTGTAGAAAGACCACCTTAGTTGACAAGATTGTGATTATCTCTTATCTCTGAACTATTTTCATGTCATTTTGCTATTGATTCACTCCCCTAAATATCTAATCAATTTTACATGTTCAATTTAAGGTTCAGAAAAATAAAAAATTCTGTTTAATAAAAATAATAAATAAAAAATCAAATTTTAAGCCATTTTCGCGCAAGTCAAGACATATTGAGAAATTCGCGGATTTTAGGAAAAAAGATTACAATTTTGCGGAAATTCGCACCGCGACAAACCTGCAGCCCTAGTTATAGTGAATAGTTGAGAAAGTGGTAGTTAATTTACACTTAACACTAATTTCCTTAACTGTTTTTTTTTTTCATCTTTCCAAACTTTACACAAGTTTAGACTGCAAATCATACATTTTATTACCTTACATTATTGAGTAAAATTTTTTTTTTCATGCTCATTACTTTTTTAAGTAGTTTAAACAGCACATTCATCTTTTTCCCTCACCCTGATTTTAGAAGAAGTTGAAATTTTAGCACCTTCTATTTTTGGAGTGAAATCTTCAGCAAATATCCAGAACCTTTTTTTCAACAATTTTTTCTTTTCCTTTTTTCTACTCAATATAAGAACAAGAAAATATTAGTTTCTCTTTTAATTTTTGAATAGAAAATAGGTGAACTCTACTTAAATTACTCATTCTACTTGAACTATTCACTGGAGAATTACTAATTTCTTCCATAGAATATAAAAATAAAAATCAAGTTTCAGTTCTTAAGCAATAATTTTTCTTTATAACAATTATTTATTAGTTTTTTAATTAGTAAATAATTTATAAGCAAATATCACACTTACTATTTTCAAAAATATGACTGTCATAAGCTAAATTTATATTCTTAGAAGAATTTGGATATAGTGAATCATCATTTATAGTGGATTCATTTCTCAGCCTGCAGATAAAAAATTATAGTGGAATTCGACTGTATCTTTTTCCAAATCACATAAAACAATTTTTCTCCAAATAAAACCTTTTTTATCAATTAACAAATTTAACTTAATATAAACTTAATGAATAATAAATAATTCTAATTTTATTTGATGTTCAAGCTTAAAAATATATTTACTTAACTATATTTACTTTGTTCAAAAGATAAAATTGGTATGAAATGAAGAAGTTTAAAGTAACAGAATGAAAAGAATCTAATTAATTTCAGCTCATTTTAATTGAGATAAACTTAAAAAGAAAAGCTTTCATATTTTTGCAATTAAAAACTCAAATCCAAATAAAAGGCAATATTTTACAGATCATTTTACATATAAATACATAAACTATTTTACCCCTAATTTCAATTTTAAAAATATACCTTTTTGGCATTTTCAGAAGAAATTTCAGAAAACTTTCTTGAAATGATTTTAAACACACGTTGATTTGAAACTGTTTGATCTCTTAGGGTTGCAAAAATAAATTTGTCGGATAACACGATACTTTCACACTCAGCAGGAACTTTATAAGAAAATAGATGCATTTGATCCAAATCACCTTCAAGGACCTAAACACAGAGACCAAAATTACATAAAAATGATGGTATTATAAATTTATAAAGCATACAAAGCAATTTTCAGAGATTCATAGCAAACATTTATCTAAGTTTAATCTTTCTAAATACTAAAACACTATAAAAAATCTAATAAAAAATTTACTCAGTTTAACAAAAACTCAAATTTTGTTTTGTGTACTTTGACAGCACTAGTTTTTTTTTATGTCTAAATTAGAAATATGAAAATCAAGATTTTTCTACAGCTTCTGAATGAAAACATTGGCAATAAAGTAAATAAAATCTAAAATTTAATGAAGTAAAAAACAAGGAGATTATGATGTCGCAATATGATAAAGTAAAAACTACAAATAAAAGTTATACTGTTAAAGTTATACTGTTATACAAATAAAGTTATAATGGGTGAACTTAAAAAAATTTAAAATTTTATTTTTAGATCATTTTAGTCTCAAACTGCTCCTTGGTAAAAGGTGTAACCAATTTTTCCTAATTAACAACAATTTTATGAGGAAATTTATTACAATCAAATATTATGGAATGACTTTTTAACAGTTCATTTGAAATATATTAGGAAACACAAAACATTGTATCTAACATGGCATTTCTCTCTCCCTTTTCATCAAAATTGTCAATGATTCAATTATTCAGATACTTTTAAAAAAATATCAATGCAGTTTTTTGTAATGAGACTTCTTTTAAATTTTATTGATTCAACTGAAATTGTTTGAAATTTCTGCTCCGGGGTGCATTTTAAAATACCTCTATTTTAAAAAATTGTTGCAAAATAAAATAACAAATTTACATCAGTTTGATAATTCTAAATAGTACTTATGATTGCTTTAGATAAAAAGGTCTATATACAAGAAGTTTTTATGTTGAGTCAAATTTACAAAAAAAAAATATTGCAATTTTAATTTTTCTAAAGTAAACAATTAAATACCTAAAGTCAATTTTCTGTCCACTGCAGTTCCTCGCAAATAAACAACATGGAAAAAGTTTTATTTGACAACAAAAATATTGGTTTACATTCAAGTTTTCAAAAATAAAAGTATAACCGCCTAAAATTATAAAATCACCACAATAAAAACTTGCATTTTTTTTAAAAAAAGCATAAATATGAGACAAAAGAAACATTACTTATGATAAAATACTCAGCTATACATAATTAAATAAATGGTGATAAAAATGAAAAATCCATTAAATGTATGTAAAAGAAAATTGAGAATTTCTTAACCATTGTTAAGCATTTGAAGCAACAAAGATTGAAACAATTCGCTCATTGTTCACTACATAAGTCCACCATTTAAGATCACTTATCTAAAAAACTTTTCTCTACCTCAACATCCTTGAAATTGAACACTTTTAGTATAAATAGAATGAAGCCATTTAAAAAGTAGCCATGTAAGCAAAGCAAAGTTGTTTTCAAAGAGAAGTTATGATTAATTGGAAAATAAATCTAATTTATCCATTATAATGAATTTCCGATAGTAAAATAAATTGCCTTTAAATTTAGTCAACATGTTACAATATACTTAAGCCAATCACTTTCGGACATAGTTGAAATACAATACTAGTCAAAATCACATTCATAACTCACAAGTCAACTCTAAGTAAAAAAAAATCTCAGAATAGGAGTGAAATTCATGAAACTCATCTTCATATGTGACCTTTGACTGGACATTTCTTTAAAGACTGGACTGATTGAACAATGAAATATTGTTTCTCTGTTAAAGATAACACATTCATGTTAAAGTATTTAAATCAAATCAAATGCTAACAAGATATCAGTTTTGTGTTACTAAGTCTTTTAGAATAAAAATCATAAAGGAAAAGTATAGAATAAAGCCAGAGTAAAAAATAAACTCCTGATTGTAAAATCCAACAAAAATAAAATTTGCATGAGATATCTGTATGAAAAATCAATATTTTTCATTGCCTTGTTTTGCATAATATGATAAACATAAAACCTACATTAAATAATTAAAATATTTACCTGAAGAAGGCAAGATGATGAACTGTAAGCTGAAACAAGATTTCTGCCATCCCCCCCTTGAGGGGTCAAAAACGTACCACTTTCAAATTTAGATAATCGGTGAGGCCTCTGATCACCATTTTTTTCATCTGAAAATATAAAAAAGGGCATCTTATAAACATCTTAAGGTCATTTAAGTTATTTTTTATTTAAGTTTAGTGATAAAAATTTTATTTAGAATGAACATTATTTTCCAATACAGCTCAAAAAAGCAAAATACAGCAATAATTAATACATCACTACAGTATGATATTTTTAAATATGATCCATCTCAATTTTCAGCATTGCTAAATTAATTAAACAAAGCCTTGGCCAAAACTTCTTAAAGAGAAGCTAAGAACACCTAAAGAGTAAATTGGAAAAGGAACAAAGTAAGTATAATAGTTTCACTTTAACTCAAAAGTGTTTGCACTAAAAAAGAATAGAAAAAAGAATCAACATAATTTGACTAAAAAAAATCAAAAAAATATTTAGATTTTGATTGAAGTTTAATGTTAAAAACACAATACTATATGAAATTAAGGGAAAACTGGAGAAACGGAAAACATGTAGTTATATACTTATTTATTTATTAAACTTTTTTGCCCACTTGCAAATTTGTAATATAATTAGAAGTTGTATTTGCCTGTATGACAAAAATGGACTGATTAGACAATATGCATTTATGAGCAAGGATTTTTATTTCAATTCAACATTTATGAGCATAGTTATAAGGCATAATTTTTTATTCTTTTATGCTTGATTAAAATCCTTCACTTATATATAATATTAAATAAATTTACCAGCAAGTAAAATTCTCTCAGCAACAGGCATTCCTTTCTTGATATTGCTAACATCAGAATCAGAACTAAAAGGCCAGTAAAAATTTGACTTCTTTTCCTCTAGTAATAAGCGCCATTGTTGTTGACTATATCCTGTAATCTTAAGGAAATGAATAAGTCATAAATAAAACCTCAACAAAAAGTTATTCATGTGCTTTATAGTAGTTGTTAGTAACATCATAACATAAAACTATATTGACATACAGAAACTAATCAAGTTTCAAAAAAATGGAAAAAAAACTAAGGATTAATACTATAGTAACATATTATTTATAAGTTTAAAAAAAAAACAATTTAATTAGTATTTTATCCGTAATTGTTTTAGATATTTTCATCAAACAACAATTTTTATCACTGATTTTTAACATGCTCACATTTTTTTAATCGAATATATTTTTTTAAATTTTCTAGGCAGAGCATTTAGTAGATCTTACCTAGTTCATAAATTACATAAAAACTAATAAAGGTAGGCACGATGAAGAGAGTAGACAAACAATAAAGGTTTGTAACCCATGAAACAAACAAAAAGATACTTAGTTTAACATAATTTTCTGATATGTTACAGATTCATAGGAAATTTAGTATACACTCTATTTACAAACCAAATGTACTTTATAGTAAATTAAATCTTATGCAAAATAAAATATCAAAAATTTTATGGTTTGAAAAAGTCAATCAAAAATTACCAAAACTTGGCAAAAAAAAGACATAATATATACTAAAACAATAAATGAAACACTTACCAACAAGTAAGTAGTATCATGACTTTCATCATATAAAATATCAAGTGCAGATATGCCAATGGTTATATAAGTACCACCAACCTCTTTCTTATTAACTAAATTCACAAATGAAATTTCTCCAAGCTATTAAAGAAAATGTATAACTTTAATTATTGTACACCTATATTTAAGTAATAAAGTTTAGCCACTATTAAATAATCAGTTGCAATTCTCTGTTGGAAAAAAGGTTAAGAGTTATGAGGAAATAAATCATAAGTAAACACCCTTTTAAGTATACTAAAAACAATACACATACAATATAAAATAAAAACTAAAATACAACTAAAAAATACCATTCATAGTATTGAAAAATAACACTGAAAGCTTTCTTCAAAAATTAGAGCAATTAATCAGTGCTCCACACTTTGTAGCAAATACACATAGAAGAACGTTCATTTAAGATGAAGAGATGAACAAAGTTTAAGGCAAAAAATTTTGCTTCAATTAAATGTCTCGACATGTAAATTTTTTAAATTCATGAAAGGTTTTATTATAATTTCATTTAATACCTTCAAATAAACATTTAAATACAAAAATACTTTGTAGTAAAGTATTAAAATAGTTCTTAGAAAGTGTTTCCAGATGAAAGTACCTACCTCACTGCCTATAATAGCAATATGTTCTCCGGCATGTGTCTGCCACCACTGAACCGAGGTAAATGACGCTGGAGAATAAGAAATTATTGAAATACTATTTAGTACTGATAGAGAAAAAAAAGAAAACTGTATATTTACATATAATACAAACCTCTTTTGCCAGGAAGTTTTATTTCAGTCAAATTATCCACTTTCCAATTAGCAGATATCTTGGTATCAGGATTCTAAAATGAGAAAAACATGAATATGACAACAAAACTAAACTTATTCCATGAGAGCGTTTAAGAAAAAAAACTACAATGGAGTAAATGCATTCAAGCAAAATTTGATATTTTTCTTTACTTTCGGTACAGGGGCAACAATATTTTACCATATAATTTCTATTTTAGTGTTTTTCGCATAAAAGTGGAAAGCAATGTCTCCTATAACTTTGATTCAAAAGTGCAACATTCCATGGAACGCCTTAATTTTGTCATCTACTTGAAGTGAATGCATTTACATCTTTTTGCTATAAACAATGCATTAAACAAACTTTTGCTATTTACAATTTAATTTCCCAAACATAACTAAAAATCGTAATTTAGTAGTACCTATAAACTGTAACTATTTTTTAACTAGTAACAAATTCTAATATGTTTGAAATTTTATATTCAGTCAAGTTATATTTATGCGTGATATCTAATATTTAAAGGAAACTAAACCTTTTCAAAAGATATCACATTAAAAATTTTAGTGCCAAACACGTAACTGCCAAAATAATTATCTAGATTTTTAACAAAAGTATTTTCCTCAATTATTAACATCTTTAAATATATATTTCTTGAAAAGAGTATATTAAGTTTAGTGTGATGTTATCATCAAAATTTCATCAGTCAAAAAGTTAGTAGCAGTGTGATATCTGCGTTTCTGAGACATGTAAATAATTGTTTAAATGATATACATTTGTATCTGAAACCATTCTTGAAATAATTTACAATAAAAAAATTCGTAAACTATTAAATTTTCATGCATTTTTCATAAATTTGTCAAGAGATTTTCGCTTTATTAAGGACAAGTTTATATTCCAGACATACAAAGTAGTGATTTTATTTTAGAATTTTGATCATACCATTTCAAAACATTACCTTTTTGTCAATTATTAACATCTTAGAAACAAAAAAATAATATAATTAAACATTTTATGATGAAGGACTCAAGCAACAATTTTTTTTAAAATAAATCATACTTAAACAACAGTTAAAGTATAAACATCAAATGCTTTTTTTAAAAATAAGTTTATTATTTCAGATGTGCATACATTCTTTCAAATTTGTGATGGAGTAAAGTAAAATAAAGGCATTAATACAGCATTTCATTTTTAATACAAATCAAGGCCTCATTAAATATGGACTGCATCTAGAAAGTTGATAAACCATTCTAAAATAATTTATTCATTTATCTGAGCTTGATGCTTAAAAAAAGTTTTTTTTTTTTCAAATTAAAATGTAACCAGTTGTAGATTCATATACCTTAATAAATGAAGTACAAATAAATAAAAAAAATCATACATATTAAAACTAAATTACCTGTAAAGGCATCATTTCTAAACTGTTAAAAAAGATATCAAAAAATAATAACTCATAAAAAAAACTTTAAATTTATATTATTAATTACTATCGTAAAAAAATAACTTCTTATTCTCAATAAAAGTAACTAACAATAATGGAAGATAGAAGATTCAAAAAATGAATAATATATTTATATATATATATATGTTATTATTATTATAATTATTATTATTATTATTAGAAAAGCTCATTAGAAGACAAGGGATAAAAATGCAACATTAACACACATTATATTTTAAATAGTACTCATAGTACTCAATAATCATGTAGCTGAAACAAAATGAACTGCAAATATGTGCTGTGTGTGTGAATAAAAGTGTGTTACAAATTGCAAGAACTTGAGAAAATGCAACAACTGCCCAAAAGCAATGAAGACAGGTAACAAAGTAATAAAACTGCAATGAAAAAAACTAAGATTTGTTGTTAAAACTATGTTTAATAATTTTGGAAAATTGTCAAATTTTGTGCAGCCTAATTTGGAAATTGCTGTATTAATGAATGTATAGTTATTTAAGAGAACACATTTTCATTCGTACTAAGTATCCCAAAACTGATTTCCACCAACTCAAGTATACACTCTAAATATACAATATATACCCTAAATCAATAAAATATGTGAATCAATGAAAGTATGTAAACCAATAAAGTAAAGTACGCCAATCTAGTTTTGGGAGGGCTTTTTGTATAACAGTTAAGACATTTACAAGAAGTCAGTTGTTAGTTTCAAACTCACAGTATAAAGACTTAAGCACAGAGAAGGCAATAATCAAAAGTATCAGTATGAAAGTATCAATTTCATAGAATGTCATTAGAAAATCATACTTTTTCTTTAAACTTATAGAAAAGTTAGAACAATGAAATAAATTTTTTTTATTAAAGTATACAGGGGTTGGACAAAATTATAGAAACACTTTTAAACTAACTAATTTTTTCATATTCCTCAAGAAATACATAGAAAATTATTTAATAACTTTAGAAATGTTTAGGTCAAACTTTCCGAGGTTTGAGACCGGCAATTAATTAGGAATGAAAAGGAATGTTTTTGAGCACCCTATGCCAAAACCTTTCGTAATAAGACTGTAACTTGTATCAATTACTTCGGTTAAACTATGCAATAGCTGCATAGACTTTCATAAACCTAGCCTCATTCATGAAGACATGGACATTTTTATAAAAACTAATTTTTTGCCTTATGTCTTCTTAATATAATTGTAAAACTGGACAAATTTTTTAAAGTAGAATTTAATTAACAACAAAAGTGTTTTAAAATCTGAAGAAAAAAATTTTAAAATTGCACAAGATATGAGCATTTAAAGTAATCCTTTCAATCTGAGCACACATGGAAAAATTAAGAAAAAAATTCAAAATTTTGTTCGGAATCATATTTGGTAACTCATGAAAAAATACAATTTGAATATCTATAAAATTAAAGCAGTTTCTAACACTTTCAGAAGTAGTTTTTTGAAAAGAAAGTTGTGAATGGAAGGTTTTTTCACAAATTTTATTTTGTACCATTAAACAATATTTATTAAAAATGACAACAGCATTATATAGGATCATCCCCTATTAAAATATGTTTAATTTCACATGTTTTCTTTCCTTATACCATTATATTTTCTTTACGAACACTCAATGTAGGCTATTATCATTTGTTATTAAATTTTGTTACATAATATGAAATGAAATTTGTGGAAAATACCTAATCATTTAAAGCTTTCTTTAAAAAGTACAAAAAATGCTGAAAAAATTTCCAAAAACTTTTTATAATTTCAAGATATTCAAATTGTACCTTTTTCATAAGTTATCAAATAAAATTCATAACAAGAATTTTAAAAAAATTAGCGTGCCTTCATACGCAGAATGAAAAAATACTTTAAATGCTCATATCTTGCACAATTTTTTTTTACATTTCAAAATGATATTTTTGATAATTAAAAACTACTACAAGAATTTTGTTTAACGTTATTAAATGTTTCTACAGTTATAGAAAGAAAACGTGAGGCAAAAGAATTAGTTTTTTCAATATAAATGTCCATATCTCAATAAATACTTAAACTTGGTTTAAGAAATTTTATGCAGTAATTGCATAAGATAACCAAAGTAACTGATACAAGTTATAATCTCATTGTTAAATGTTTTGGCATAGGGTGTTCAAAACCACTCTTCTTTATTTGTAATTTATTGCTGGTCCCTCAAATCTCGGAACTTTATTGATATGTATGAGAAATCGCATGACCTAATCACTTCTAAAGTTACAAAATAATTCTTGATATATTTCTTGAGAAATATGAAAAATAATTTAGTTTAGAAGTGTTTCATTAATTTCATCTAACTCCAGTATCTAACTTAGGAGTTTTAAAAATATCAAATATTCAATAATACTTACAAAATATGAAAATGCTGGCAAAATATAAAGTGATGCATCTTGAGTAACAATAAGTAGCCACAAGCCAGAAGGATCAAAACATAAAGCTTTTATTACTTTTCCAGGATTATTAAACCAACAAAGCTGGCGCATGAGAGGAGAGTCCCATTTATTACAAACATAGCGAAATAATATGTAACCTATATAGCATTGAAAAATGGTAATTATTTTTCTAAAACAAGTAACAAAGTTTTATATTTTAAATATTCAGGGCATAAACATTTTTCATAACTGTTTATTTATATTTATCATAAATTTCTTCATTAAGCAAAAAGAATTGATAAACATAATTTAAGCTGAAAATGATTATTTCGAAGAAACCAAAATATAAAATAAGGGACAAATGTGTCAACAAGTAAAAATGTATGATTAATAAAAATATTTTCTTTTAAAAGGAGTAAAATATGAAATCATAAAAAAATCCTCAATAAGTGAACCAATTTTCAGATCTGTTTTATCCTATCATATTCAGTTTAAATTAAATTTGGTTACAGGTGTCTACATCTGAAACTATACTTACGAAATTTCAGACTGTGAAATTGTAGTAGCAAAGGTGGCTTATTAAAAATAAACACGCAACAATGATAAAAAGTAAAAGTTATGAGCAACTTCACACGCGTATAACTTTGTAACAAAGATTTTATGGAACTGATTTGTTATCAGTGTTTGGCAGGGATTTTTTTCTCGCCACACCCTTTTGGCAAATTTTTGTTGGCGCTGCTTTTATCATACTTTGAAAACGGAAACAATATTGCAATCCCATTAAATTCGAAGTTTACTTGCATTAAGGTCATTTTTTAACACAAAACATTCATTTCATAAATAACTGCAGATGTATATCAAATGTAAGTCTCAGGCAACTGTTTTGCTATGCGTCTGCACTCGATGCTGAAAATGCTATGAAATATTACAACTCTAGGAAATTAAAAGCACACTTGTATTGCAGTTAATTTTGAGCAACAGTGTAGGGCATATTAGACGATGGAATTTAATCTTAAGAAAACATCAGTCTAGGATAAACCGGGCAAACATATACTGAGCAGTGGCATTAAAACAGCAAAACTAAAACTCAACTATTAAAAAAATAAATGTCCATTAAACAGGTCAAACTTATAGTGAGATAATACCAAACTATTATTTTACGACACTAAACATATTTTGTTATATCTCTGCTGAAAGTTTTATAAGAATAAAGTAATATAAAGTAATATGCAGAACAATAAAAAATTAATCTCGCAATAAGAGATCCGACATATTACGGATTACTTCAAAGCCATTCTGAGCAACACTTTAAAATTAATTTGGACATTCTTAATTTATGTGCGTACTAGAGGTAGATAGAAAAAAAGGCAATTCTTTAACCTTAAAAAAAAAACATCAGTATGGTGAATTTCCAGGCAACCTTTAAATAAGCGTGGATTATGATTTTGGGCATGTGTATCAATTTAAACTCCATTCCCAATCTCTTGATCATAACATCACTCTTATCTGAATGCACAAGTACAATCTAAACCTCATTTTGGAAGTTATTATCACTAATGTTGGTGAGAAAAAGAAAATCTTGAAACATTGGCGTAAAGGCACTACACATATTTTCTGATTTTATATATATCAAGTTTTATGTTTTAGTTAGCATTTCAGAGGAAAGAATTTTTTAGCCACTGAAATCTAAATCAATTTGAAAAACAAAATTGAACAAATTTACAAAAAAGAGTTTCTTGATTATTGAGTAAAACTAATAAAACAACAGACTACAGGATAACAGTTCTTAATTTACAAGAAAATATTTCAGTTAGAAATATCAGATATTATTAGGAAATAAGAAATAACTTAAGTATAATGAAAAATATCAACTTAAAGAACACAGTTCCCTAAATAATTTTTGCAAATAATAAATATTAGTAACCAATATAAACAAAAATTATTAGCATTATTCTAAGCTAGTTGTAATAGTAATTATTTAGAGAATAAATATTTGTATTTAAATTGGATAATATAAGAAATAAATGTATTCTTGTCATAGAGGATACATGCAGGAAAATATAAAAACAAGAACTATTATGTAGTGACCAAATAAATAAACATTTACTAAAAGAAAACACAAATATTTTTAATTCAAAATGAAAAAAACTTCTTTGAAAAAAATGCGCTAAAAAGCAGCAGAAATTTCAGAAAAAAGTAACAATAAAGAAAACGAAGAAAATAAAAATAAAAATATGACCACCGAAGCCAACGTCTTCAGGGGGTACCGGCCTCGGTAGCCATAAAAACAAAACCATTTCAAATTGAGGGAGAAGCAAATGCTTAAATTAACTCCCTCAGTACCCCGATGGTTTTGTATAGAAGTCCAGGGAAAAAAGCATGCAATACAAATAACAAATTAAGAAGAGATACTCAAACAAAATCATCAGAAAAATAAAAACTCACATAGTCACAGGTCACCTATCGATGTTTGACCTGTGACTATGTGAGTTTTTATTTTTCTGATGATTTTGTTTGAGTATCTCTTCTTAATTTGTTATTTGCATTGCATGTTTTTTTTTTCCCTGGACTTCTATACAAAACCATAGGGGTACTGAGGGAGTTAATTTAAGCATTTGCTTCTCCCTCAATTAGAAATGGTTTTGTTGTTATGGTTACCGAGGCCGGTACCCCCTGAAGACGTCGGCTTCAGTGGTCATATTTTTATTTCTATTTCCTTCGTTTTCTTTATTAAATAAACATTTAAGCATTATCGAAAAAATAACTTTAGATAAAAAAAAATTCTGTTTACCATTGCTACAAACCAAAGCTAATGAGCTACTTTCTTTATTTTCTGTATAAGCAGTTAAAATAATTTCCACATCTTTTCCACCTCCAGGATTAGATACAGCTAAAATTTTGCGCACTTCAAAAAGGGAATACATCTGCTTTTCAATGATTTTTCACAACTATAATTTGAAATGTAGCTTCTATATAATACTTGAAAATCTGAATAAAAATTTCATTTCTGAAAATGATAAAAAAATTACTTTTTTGTTCAGAACAAATATAATTATCAGCAAAATAAAAAATGCTTCTCAGAAAAATAAAGACATGGAATCGAAAGTTATATTTTAAAGATTCATCCACAAGTAATAAAATAAGATGGATATAAGTATTGCTGCTTACATGGGTCTTAGAACAACTAAAAATAGCTTTGAGCAAATAAAAAAAAAGTTTCCCCCATGTTATTTGCTTTTTTTTTTCCTCCTGGAATGATTTACAGGTACCAACCTGTCCTTATTTATCACAGTTTGATGAAGACAAATAAAATCACAGCTTAACTTACCCACAGATATGTCAAGAGCATTTCTGGGTAAAATTTAATTAGCACCAGTGTCATAGTGGCAAATTTTTCAGAATAAGAATTCTAAGACTTCCAACATATATTGCAATTTATCTTAAAAAATAACAAGTAGAAGGGTCATAGAAATTTTCGTTTCCAACTGTACTTGGTTTAAAATTTTCTATATTATAACAACTTCAAATTAAGGTAAATTAGATTCATAACTTAATTTAATTCTACATAATAAAAAGAGTTATAAAAAATGCAAACACTATACATATATCAAACTTGTCAACTTCTATTTTGTGAAATATAATTATTTTCAAGAATGACATCTCACAGTATTGACAGATGAATTGACAATTATATGCCAAAATATTTTTATATTTTGCACACACATCATATTATTATCAAATATTTTGAACATGTGTTTAATTTATTTAAATGTAACGGCAACGAAGATCACTGTAAATCATATTTATTCAATCAAGACTTTAATAGCAAATCACAAAATTTTCTAAAAATACATTTAAACAAAATTTTAAGTTATATTTTTTGATAGAAAGAGAAATCTAGACATGCTGGCTTCAGTAGAAAAATATTAGTTTTATTTTCCTCACATCAAATAATCTGAATATATTTCAGAAATTAAAAATGAATTTATGAAGTTTTATTTAAAAAAATTTTACAAACTATTTTAAATAATTTAGAACTAGAAACTTGCTTACCTCACAAATAGCAAAGTTAAAACCTATTGTAACAGCATACTTATTTCATTCAATTCATAGAAATAACATATTACTGGTCTGCTTATTCCACTTTTAACAACAAACAATAAATATAATTAAATTAAAACTTATAAAAAGAACTCGAAAGAAATTCGGTTTTTAAAAATCTCACACAAAAAGCAGAAGGCACATTAAATTCAACACGTCAGTTAAGAGTTCTCATTTTAAAACAATAAAAATCTAAATCTAATAAATATTATCTGTAAATAAGTATGTCAATATCTCCAAAGTTTGTTGTTTGTTTTTTTTCAGTTTGAATTAAATAAGCTTATTTTATTGAAACTTTTATAGAAATAAAACAAAATTCTTCTCAGTTTATTAGTTTTTGCAATCATTCTTAATAAAATCATAAATCAAAGTCAGCGAGGTGTTTATAACGAAAATGTTCGGGAATTTGCAATGTAAACAAAGTTTTTGATGAAGTTTCTGTTTCAAGCCTTGCTTGTTTTTGAATTCCAGGTCTTTTAAGCTTCCCTTTAAACCTTACAAATCTTATAAAATTTTGTTGGCAACATCAGCAGAAACTGTTTAAGCAGCCTCTTCAGTTTTATTACATTAACCCTACGAATCAGCACCGTCATCGGAAATAGGATTTTCAAGGCTTTTCGAAGCTCTGTCGCCAAGGAAAATTTAAAAAAAAGGCTACAATTTAAGTGCCTTACGCTTGAAGCAAAGCGATAATTTTAAACTTTATATATTATCTTGTAGTGAAGAATTATCTGAGCTTTAGAACAGACAAATAACTTAAATAGTTTAAAAGTTATTAAACTTTTTCTCAGGTTTTGCAAATGTCTATGTTGTTGTTGTTCATTTACGTCGCACTAGAGCTGCACAATGGGCTATTGGCGACGGTCTAGGAAACAACTCTGAGGATGATCCGAAGACATGCCATCACAATTTTGATCCTCTGCGGAGGGGATGGCACCCCCGCTTCGGTAGCCCGACGACCTGCACGCGAAGTCGAGCACTTTACGGTAGAACAGTCTAACGAGGACCAATACCGCACACCCTCGGTCCCTACGCAGGCTGATCCAAGTGGTCACCCACCCGCACACTGACCGCAGCCAGTGATGCTTGACTTCGGTGATCTGCTGGGAACCGTGTCTTAACGATCAGTCCACTGCGGGGCGCAAATTTCTATGAACCCAAGTAATGCAGCGTGAAATTTAGCGCGAAATTTTAAATATTGAAAATTTGACCACAAACGCTTTTCATTTTCACAGAACTGTTGCTTTTCTCCATATTGACGTTTTACGCCATTCTCAGAATAAACATAGACAACGCTAGCTTTATATAAGTTAAACTTGTCCTAAGAGTCATGAGTATCTGTAGCAAACTCACAACAGTTATAAAAATAGCATATAGCCTCCTCAAAAGCTATTATAACCTCCTCTCGCAGAGCAGACAGCTGCGAGACGGGCAGGAAGAAAAATAATTAAGTTTCTGAGGGTGTTCACTGGAATGTTGAATCCTGCCGACCCCATCAGTTCCGTTTCCAGTGCATGTTACAAGGTAGCGATGCGAGCGAATGTTAAAAACTTCTACCTAGTAAGTAAGCACTACTATAACTTTCACTTCTCATCAACCGTTACATTCTGACAGTTCTGATCGAGATGTTTTTTATATCTACATTAACGGTTTTTCGTTCTAGACTCCCAGTTTTGTTTGTATGTCGTTATGTTGAAATTTATTATTAAATGTTATTTTATTAAACGTTTGGATATCATGTATTAACGAACACGCATTTATTTACCTTCACTTAAACGGAATTCAGCTAAATTTCCTCAAGTACGATGGACAAATTCGGCCAGTCAAAAGCTTGTATTTTTACATATCGAAAAATACGCTATTTTTACAAAAATACGGGCTTCTGATTGTGTTAATTGAGCTACGCAATAGCGATAATTCAGCTGAATTCCACTCTAATGTCAGTAAGGATATGAATTTCTCGTAGATAAGATGACAAAGTTAAAAACCGGATAACTGCATTTCGGAAACTGCCTTTGCATGATGGACATGGAATTGTCAGAACATCAATAAAATGGACAGAACGGTATTTCGTCTGACGATTGGAGATGAGAGGGGCCTTAATGGCTATTTAAGGTTCGAGTCAATTTTCTTGTTATATATCTATAATTAGGAGAAAAATTTAAATACCTCCATAAATTTTGGTTCTTCATTACCGAGGAATTGAAGCAGAGGGGCCCCCGAAAAAAGTTTTTGCCCCGATCCGCAATTAGACTAATTCAGGCCTCGATGATAAGGGACCCATTTTTTCGTGTCGATAACCTTAGATTTTTCGATTTTCAGGACTTTAGGATGCCTGATTAACTTCTGATTTTGAATTACAAATCTGACAAAGATGGTATAATAAAAAATAAAAACTTTTAGCACCAGAACATTCTTGAAAAAACTCGTCATCTTATAAAGAGATGTGGAATCTCACGACAGGATATATTATATCCTGCCCGATCCCTATAAAAAGAGCAACCAGTCAGATCATATCATTTCTAAAAGCCCTCTTAAAGTCACTTCTACCACAGAAAACTACATTTGCGGAGTTGTGAAAATGCATGGTTTCATGTTGGATGACATTTTCCAGGTTGGAGAAAAGGCCGTCATCTCCATGCATCAAGTGCAACGTGAAACCTCTGGCCTTCAACAAGAACATTCAAAATGCAAATCATGTATATCACGATGCGCATTGACTAGCTTTTTTCCCAGGCCTCGTGAATCGGCCCTCGATCAACAAGATTTGATGAGTGCAATTTTTGAAGTGTACCTCTCCACAGAAAATGTGTCGGCCATTCAATTTGAGAAAACATGAGAGGACATGTGAAAAAAATTGGCACTCCTTACGTGGATGTTGAAAAGTGGGGATGCGCGAGTGCTGAAATTTTAAGGACCTAAACGCTAGGTATTTTGCCTCTCATGAACATCATTGCCACATGGATAGTCTGTGTACCAATGCTCAAGTGTTTAGTTAAGGCATTTGGCCGTATTCCGCATTTTCAGAAGAACTTTCTGATGTATTCATCGTAGCGCCATGGCGTCGTTGCCTTTAATTCCAGAGTGTTCTCCAGTCTTTGAAATTCCGCTTTTTTCTCTAACTTTCTGGGATCTATTAATTCTTGATATACTTTCTACGTTGTTTTGAGGAAGGCGGGTTGAGTTCCGATTAGTTAGTGTATTCCATGAAACATATCCATTCCATTAAACGGCATAGTCATGTTACAAATAAACACATAATACAAATTAATAATTGTGACCGGATGGTCGATTGTAGTGATCGGATTCCATACAATCTCTAATGTTACTTACATAACATCACATTCAATAAACCAATTTGACCGCCATCTATCGGTATAAAAAATTGCTACACTCTTTTTCATAGGTATCATTTCCTCCCTTCAAATCTGAAAAATACAAAAAAAATAATTAATCAAAATAAAAAAATCACAAAACGAGTATATTGGGAGGTTACTTTATTCATTGTGGTAAAAGTGTCAAAAAAATGTCAAAGCTTTTGTTAACAGTTTGTTGGCTAAAAGCTGGTGGACAAACGAACCACCAGCAAGGGTGAAAACTCCAATGGTCTCTCAAGTAAAGTTGAAAACTCCTATGCTCATTCAAACAAGATTGAAAACTCTAGTCGTCCTTGAAGCAGTAAAAGCTTCTCAAACAAGATTGAAAACTCTAATGTTCGAGCAGCACAAGTAAAATTGGCTTCGACACAAGCACAAGGAACCAGAGGCGTATCTAGAGAAAATGGCGCCTATGGCAATCCTCCCTATACTGTATTATATATATATATATAATACAGTACTGAAGCGCGTTTGATTTGTAAGTTACCAAGGATTGGCTCGAAAATGAATGTGCGCGAATTGATATTATTCTGGATAAGTTAATAATTAATAGGTTGACATTTAATTATACAATTTTAATGATTTTAGAAAAATAACAATTATTTAAGAAGAAAAAAAGAGAGAAAGAAGCTTGAATTGCCGTTTGGCGCATATTTTTAGCCACGGATTTGCCCGAAATAGATTTGCACGTGGTAAAAATTATATAAATTAACCAAGAAGTTTTTAATTAACTTATTTATAATAACATACAATTAACTCAATGATTTTACATAGAATTTTATCACTTTAGTTGGGTATCAATTGTTTTTTTTCTTTCAAGTTTTGAAGAGTTTGTCAATTTTTTTGGAGAAAAAAACCATTACTTTATGTTTTTTTATTTCTATTCATTTGATTAAACATCGTATTTAAATAGATATTTTAGAAACATTAAAATTCTAAGTAATTAGTTTATTTACATTAAAATCATTTCTTTTATCGTTTAAATCAACAAAGCAAATATTTTCTTCTTTTATAATACCCAAATCTAAAAAATTTTAATTAATGTTATCATCATGATTACAAAGCAAGATTAATTCTTTGCGGTAAATATTATTTAATAAAATTGTATAACTTTGAAAATTAAAGATAATTAAATCACCAATAAATCTAAAAACATATTTAATAATAAGTGCATGATTTTTTTCTTCATAATAGTGCAAAAATAAATTAGCTAAGAGAGATGAAAGATTAGATCCTTGTGGTATTCCATCAATTTGAAAAAATATTCTTTTCCATTGTTAAGGTAGTTATTAAAAATACTATGAAAATCGCAATTAAGGATATTTTTAAAATCATAGTAATAATTCAAAAAGACATCTTTTAGTTTAAAAAGGGAATGCTATTGAAAAGATCCTGGAAATCAAAAGTCGCAATCAGGTTAATTTTATTATCTTTAATATATTCTAAACTCGAGTGATTATTAGTGATAATTCAAGAAAAAGTTTCTTTAATGATATTGTTAATAATTAATGTTTAAGTAGGTTGAGAAAATGGAAACTATTATGAACATATTTTTGCGGCATCGTGCTTAAAATTTTTAAAAGGAAAATAAAGACAATTAAAGTATAGACATTTTAGTTTCTTTTCGAATTTTTCTTCTTTTTAGGATTATAAAACTTTTTTTTAAAATCGTATGGTAGACTTGGAACTATTCAAAAGATTTAAATATTTAATTAAAAGTTTGTATATTTAAATTAAAAATTCTTATCCTTAATTCTTGTTTGTTCATTTTATACACATAAGTCCGAAGGTGGTTGGAACCCATCAAGTAAACTAGAAAAAGAATTACCTTTGACCTTTGGTAATCCTAATTATTAGTATCAGATAATCATGTATTATTACAATTTTAATGGTTCGATAGGGAAACGTTAAATATTTTATTTTAAATTACAAAATATTACGATAAAATTGTAAGTTACTTTATTTTTCTTTAAACCCATAGAAATTAGTGCATACATTAACTTGAGCAATAAAATCAAATGTAAAAACATACTTCCCCTTAATAAAAACATTTTCCATCGAATTTAGGTTTTTGATCTTCGTATTCCCCAGAACCTTAGACTAGACAACAGGTCCTCCCCCTTATATATTTCCTTTAAATTTGAGCTAAATAGAATATTATTTTTATGTAAAGAAACAAAAAAGTAACAAAAGTACAATAATAACTGAAAACACATTTAGAAAATCTGCACTAATATTAAAATGTTAATAACACACATTGATTTCTTTTGTTCATATTTGAATTTGTCACACAATTTTCGCATATTTCACAAAATAAATAAAATGGAGGATAAAAGCTTTATTTCTAAGAAGAAATATTCTGAATTAATGCAATAAATTAAAACTGTTTTACAATAATCTTATTTTTCCAAACATGGCCATGGCTAAGGTACCAAGGGTATTGTTAAAAAAATCCATAAAAGATATGATAAAAAAATTGCTAAAAGAATTAGTTTAAAAAAATATTATTTCGAGCGGGCATAAAATGCTTTTTAAATGAAGGTAATGTAATATTATTATTAAATATTTTAAATAGTTCTGAGAATTTTCTATAGTTACGGTTTATTAAAACCAAAGTAGGCTGTTATGTGACCAAATTACTACGTTAAATCTTAGTTAATAAAAATGTCGTTTCTTAAAATTTGCACTCAAGCGGCAATTAGTTGAAAATATTAAAAAGAAAGAAGGTAGAGACGAAATGCACGTTTATAGAAAAAATGATTTAAAGTTCATATGATCAAATTTAATCTTAACACATAGATCGACAAATACATAATTATTAATAAAGTAAATTTTTGCCTTAGCGGTTATTCGTTTAAACATTTAATGGTGCAGAGACATTTTTTTAAAATTTAAATATTGTCTGGGGTAATAAGTAAGTTTAAAATTTTAAGCGGTTAAAAATTTACCCAATCGAGAACCTTTAGATTAAAATGCAACTTCAGTTTACAAGCAACAAATAATTAATTTATCTATAAAATAAAGGATTTAACCATCGATATTTTTTTGACAAAGCCATTATCCGAATAAATCTTTTCAAAATTAATTGAATTTAATTAGTTTTAAAATACTCCTTTTAAGAAAAGGAGAAATATAAATCTTTTGAATATTTTGAGGACAGAGGGCTTTTTGAATTTTTATAAAAATGCATGTGTTTAATAAATAAACAAGCTCAAATTTTTCTATAAGATGTTTATTATTAATTTTTTCTTATTTTCTTAAAATAAAGGGAATTAATTAATGAAAATTTTTTTTATTGTGCTGCTTTAATAGATAGTTATAAAATACATATGTGCCTACAAATAAGCCTCAAATACATATAAGCCTCAGTGATATTTTTTTCCATTTTATTTTAATTATAATGGACAAATAAGATGCTTTGAAATTAAAAAAAATACTAAGTAAGGTCTTGATAAATTACACAACTCTTTTTTTTCTCAATTTGTAAACAAAAGAATTATTTAAACTTGAGCTTAAGTTATTAATTTAAAATTAAAATTGAGTGTGAATAATATTTCTGTGACTTAAGGGCAAAAAAAAAAAAAAAAAATCAGTTTGAACAATTAACGATACGTTCCTTAATCTATTCATTCAATAAATAAATTAACCAATTAAAAATAAATAAATTGAACTTTTATGAGTGTTTAAACCTAAAATCTATCTTTTAATGAATGAAAGGAAATCTATTTCTCCATAGTTGGCACGCTTAACTGAGCCAATGCTACGCAATTTACACAAAAATATTTACTTATTGCAATAATTTTTCAGGAAACTTGAAAAATTATGTTTCCAACATTTCAAATTTTAACATTCGTTTTTTCTTCCCATTAAGACATTGCTTTTAATAATAATACAATAACGAGCATTTAATTCACGAAGTTCACTTTTTGTTACCAAAATATCATTGTGCATATTAAACGATTTTGTTTTATAAAAATAATTATATACAAAAACAAAATATTATAACGTAGTAAACGCCCCTCTGAATCTGCATATACAGAGATGCAAACTTGCTCTGCTCCGTATAGAAAAATATTTTTCATTGAGTGCAAAAGTTACATTTATTGTATGATTCTTTGTTTATTTAATGTAAAACCATTTTCCCTTTCTACGTTTAAATAATAAATAATTGAAAAAAATCACGTGAAACATACTTTTGTTTACTGTTATTTTGTTTTGGTTATTTTGAGAATTATAAATTTTACCAGAATTATCTTAAATTCTGCATGGTTTCGTTTTTAACTACCACTGAATAAAATATTTTAAAGAAAGTGGAGCAGTTGGCATTGCTAGAAAGTATATCGATCGCTATAAAATATAACGTGAAATAATGAAGTGAGCATGATTTCAATACATAAGAAATGATTACTTACAATTTAATCCTTGATTTTCAGAAAATCCTAATACTTCGTTCAAATTACATTTATGGCTGTCTGGCAGAGGCACCTCCTGTTTTTAGTATTTAAATGTTTTGTGACAGTGATTCCCACCATGTGTGGCAAAACTTTCCTTTTTGAAAGGATTTACGCTAATTTACAGCAAGGGTTCTATTTGTATATTCAACAAATTCGAAAGCCGCTTTTCAAAGTGATTTTCACCCCTGATAAAATTTAAGATAATTGGGCTAAACTGGACAGGGACACCCCATGGTTTTCACATCTCTTTGCCCTCTGTCACCACCAAAGGGCTATTTTCTATGCCTGCAGGTGTTCTATTCATCCCCAGATAATTGCCCTTTTACATCCTGGTAATGTGATATGAAGAGATGTTTATCTTGTCTTTTTGCTTGTGGTACTGGAAAAAGAAAGATTTATCTGAGGATCCGATCATTGGAAGTTTTTATTCTGCTTTCTGGAGAGTTTTCTAAATGATTCTTTTCAATGTTTTATTTATTTTTTTGAAATTTGTATTATTGTTTTTAAAATTTGTATTAGTATACGAGTTAAATTAATTTTTTTAAAACAAGCAAAATATCAAAATATTTTGAAAAATTGAAAAAACGAAAGAAACGTTGGTGTTGGTTGATTTTGCGCCTTTTTCAAATAATGCGCCCATGGCTCAAGCCATGCCTGCCATACCCTAGATACGCCACTGCAAGGAACCAAACAGAAGGAGCGCCAGCACAAACAAAAGAGACAGAAGTAACACTCCAAGCAAAAAAAACTCATTAAGCGAGACTGAATATGATAAAAAGGATAAACTCATTCCGACAATTCCAAAGGATGATGAGAGACGCACATTCATTCGAAGAACAAACCATAGTCTTTCGCCTAGTCACGTATAAACACATTGGCAGTCTCTCCATTCGGTTTTTTCACCGTTATCAATGGATTTATTATTCACTGCATGAATGGTCCCATACGAAGTCAAAGACTATTGGAATAGTTTTTAAAGATGCACGTGGCATTTCTCATCTTGATAGATTTATTGACTAAAAACTCGCGGAAAGAATAATGGTCACTTTACCCGAGTCCGTCCAAACCTTAAGGGAATTAAATACATCCTCTACAACACTTCCAAGTCAAGTGGCATTTCTCATCTTGATAGATTTATTGACCGAAAACGCGTGGCAAAAAATTAAAGTCAAAAGAACCTAAAGGGCTATGTTGTAATACAGGATATTGACTTCGATTTTTCTCATTTTAATGCGATTATGTATATACATACATAGTAACCTATTAGGGCCACATTGTAGGTCCCTTTTAAGCCTATAATTATTTCCTCTGGTAGGATACACTAGTACCCGGTAATATAATACGTATTCCAATTTGAATATTATGGATCAATATTAAGGTGATATGGATGGGTGATCGTGTAAAGCTAAGGGTGGTGGCGCTAGTGGTAAAATTGCTCTTTCAAGACTTCCGGGTTACTGCTTTCGATATATTTTTACGCCACAGATTGAAAAAACGCGCCATCATATTATTGCATCATATCTTTTGCAGTGTTTCACTTGTACCGAGTTCTTTCTTTCAGCCTTTAAACTTCAGCATTATCATATTAACATTATAATCATTAGAATATTTTCTAATTAGGCTATCTTAAAAAGATATTTTTAAGGATATTTTTGGCGACATTTTATTCAAATGTAGCCAAATAAGGGATAAAATACAAAACATGGCAATCCTTAAGAATTATTCACAATGAGATATTAACTTTCCAAAATTTTTTTTGGCCTTACGACCTCTGAGAATCAATACATTTCTGAAAACTCTTATGAATGGTACAATTATGTTCAGATTTGAATCCAAATTACAATAACAAAACTATAGAATATTAGGCTTGTTCACACATCACCTCGTAGTCATAACATAAGCGGAGGGATACACCGGAAATTTTCTAAATTTCTTCCGGTTTAAGGACGCTTGTTATTGTTTACATTAGACCACCCATCCATAATGGTCCATGGTGTAATGCAGAATTTTGACTTCAAATTTCCTCATTTTTGCGCTATTCCTCATTTTCCTTATTTTAGCGCCACGTAAATCCCTTTCATATTAACCTATAATTTTGAAACTCGGCCCGAAAATAGTGTTCAATGTGCCAAACAATCGTACCAAAGTAAATATATATAGACTAATTAGGGGGTTCGCAATGGGCCATAAGCCTTTTAATTTGACTAACCGGAAGAGTGCTCCTTAAGCTCGTGGGAACACCGTGTATAGCGTTGCCTAGTTGTCAGGGCTGTGCGCTAGTTACTTCCGTTGACCAGTATGACCTGGGTTTGAATCCCAGCCGTGGGCAATTTTCTAATTTTTTTTGTTTATTTATTTAATATTTTTTAATGTGTTTTTCGATATTTTAAAGGGTTCTATATATAAAATACTTTTTTTCCTTCGGGAAATAGCGACTAATGGGAAAAATTAATAAATTCGGGATAATATACACGTTATATGTAAATATACACGTAATTTTTATGCAAGCATTTTTGGTGTTTTTAAACAGGATTTTGTTATGTGTTTTACACTAAAATAGATTAACTTTAATTAAAACTCGAATGATAACAGAGAAAAATATTAGTATTAAGCTATAAGGTTCAAACTCGGACCGAAAGACTTTTATATAGATCTAACCGGGAGAGTTTTCTTTAAGCTAAATATCCGCACGAAAACTGTGTATGGCCCGGCCAAGTTGGTAGGGCATTGCGCTAGTAACTGTCGCAAAGCGGGGTGTTGCGTACTGCACTGGTCGTGTCGTCCTTTTGGTGTTTGAGCGATGGTTGCCCAGTCCCATACCTTGGAGCGTCATAAACCCCATCGCCACATGATTGTGGCTGTGCGACATCGAGTCGCCTACCTCTAAGCTTGGAAACACATCAACGTGTCTCGCGAAACCAAGCGCTATTGCAAAGGACAGAAAGAGATCAGGATGACCCTGCATTTGGCCAATACCATCCACTACGTATACAGTGAAAAAGCCCAATGTTCTGGATCCCAGCAGCCGTGCGTGGGGTGAGGTGGACATTTTTACATCAATCTCCCGTTGCACGAGCGCCGCCCCTTCCATGGTCTCTTTATGGCCGAAAGGCTCCATGGCCTACATCCATCAAAAGCTTTGATATCAAGTCGTCATCGATTGGAACACGGAAGGCCACTGGTCGTCCCGCGAGAGAAAATATTGGGTTCGCGTGCTGGGTGCCTTGCCGGATCTTCGAGACTGCCCCGCTTATTTGCGATGGCATTACGAACCGCATCCTGCTGGAGAATACAAAGTGTATTGGACAGAGAACGATATCATGCGCGTCTGACCCACTCTGGCCACCTTTAAGAATCACGTCGAGGCGATGATACATCAGATTGGATTGGGCAATTCTTGGCGTCAAAGCATTAAGGACGTCTACTGCACGATCAATAAACAACAAGTCTTTTAAATGCATGTTTTAAAGCACGTGACCCAAAAACAAGGCGGATGGATGCGGTCTATGCAACCATCGACGCACTGAAACGAGAAAATGAAACGCTGAAGCGTAAAATTGCAGAGTTGGAACGAGAGCAGAGATCCACCGGTAACCATTTCATTAGCGGTGACATTCATGTGGCCTCGGGTTCCATGGTCATCGTGCTATCTCACCATTACCGTGTCCAACCGTATCGATGGCTCTTAGAGGTCGGGTTCTGGCCCTGGGAATATGATTTTTTTCCACTTGTAGTTGATCTTTTTAAAATGTCACACGTTTGTATCTAGCGTGTCTGACATCCAGGGGGGTCTCATAGAGTTGGGTTGGAGTGTTTGAATGGGATTGTTCCGTTTTTCATCGCATAAAATAAAAATTGGCGTTTTTAAAAGAATATTGTATATTGTTTTATAAAAAATGATAAGACTTTATAAAAAATTTATTCTATTTTATAAAAATGTATATTATTTATAAAAAATGATGAAGATTGAAATGGTACATATTTCCAGAGTTGATCTCGTAGAGTTGGGTTGAAGTGTTTTGAATGTGATTGTTTTTTTTTTATCGTTGAAAATATAAAATGGATCCGTTTTTAAAAGAAAATGTTTATTATTTTATGAAAAATGATGTTATTGAAATGGAACAGATTTGGACAAGAATCGGGTAAGGTTAATTGATCAACCTTAATACCAAGAATGGAAATTCTTTTTTTTCTCTTGGGGCGAGAGTTGGGTCGAGCAAAACTTGTCTCGAGACAAAATTTGATTTTTTTGAAACGCAACTTTTTGGTTGTCGTTGTCATTTGGTATCGTTGCAATTTGGCGTTTATTTTCTTGGCATCATTGGCGATATCATTGGCTTTGAAAAAATCTCTTGAAGCTGAGTGTCGAGTCTCGACAATTTCAGCTCTCGACACATTTTCTTCAGACCCATTTTACAAATGATTCGTCATCACAGTGATACCACCCCAACGCAGGAACCAGGACATCTCCATCCAATTCATCTTGCAGGCCCCAGGACCTCAGACACACCATTTCAACAGCTTTTTAAATGATCCACAACCGAAACACACGTCTCAACGATTTCAAAACCCTCTGGAATTCAATCACGATTCCAAAAAGCCTCGCCCCTGTGATTCTGTCACGCTTTCAAGAACTTGGGGGATGGCCTGTCGAATGATTTCAGTTTAACCCCATGCTAGGAAAGTTTCGAAAGTGTTGGCACTCTATGGATTTGATATCGAGGGTTGGGTGATGCTGTCCCCATCCTCTGGATCCGGTGATTATGTTGTTTCGATCGGATGTCCTGCCACATTACATCCTGAAAGTGTATCTGATGAATGTGTTCTGTCGCACGACTTCCTGGAAGCACATCCGGTGATTATGATCTAATGTCCTGTCATACGACATCCTAAAAGTGCATCTGGCGTATATTTTTCGCATGACTCCTTGGAAGCGCATCAGGTAATTATATGGAGTAGATCGGATGTCCTGTCCTACGACATCCTAAAGCTGCATCTGGCGGATGTTTTTCGCACGAGTTCTTGGAAACGCATCTGGAAAGGGTTTCAATCGATCGGATGTCCTGTCACATGATATCCTGGAAGTGCATCTAGTGATCTTTCCAAATGCAGTGGCTACATAGTGTTTTCTAGAAGATTCCATTGCGTCATGATGACTTGAGCGCCCGCTGTGTGTCTATGAAAATGTTCGCACGTAGAAGAGCCGTCATTTTTTTTGACATAGAGTCGATTCGAGATGGCAAACCATTTTATTGTGAGCAATCTCCTTCCCTTGGCACCGGGTCAGGTGTCTCCATCCGATACTCTTTCCGTGCAGGTGCTGTTGATGGAGGAGCCGGAGGTCATGGAATTGGGGGACGATGCGCATCCTCTGCTTCGATTCCTCGATCCGGAAGGCTACTTTGATGTGATGCGGGTGAGGGGTTTTTTCTTGAGGTTTGTGCAGCGAGAGATGCGCCATGTGGAGGATCCGGGGAGCCCCGCTTACCGGACCTTTATATTTTATTTTATAACCGTCGTTGAACAGCCGACCCAATTTCATGGGTTTACGACTACTTACGTTCAACTCCGTAGCCTTGTAATTTTGAACCAATCCAGAAGACAAGGAAACTCCTGGATCAGTACCCCCAGAGGTATTGATTTGTTGTGGGAACATGGAGGACTTTGAGACTCGACAGATTTAACGTGCATCAGTCACCATTTACTACACGGGGAGTCTTCGGCCGGCGAGGATCGAACCCACGACCTCTTGGATAAGGGCCCAGTGCCCTACCGACCAGGCTATCCCGGCCCTTCTTACCGGACCTTTAATGTATTTGGTATGAGACGGATTTGAATTATTGTAGTGCACTGGTTTGCAAAAGGCTATCTCATGACAGAGGCATTGGTGATTCGCCTAGACAGTGAAATTCTCAATTGTCTCTTCGCGTTACCTTTTGAGCAGTGGTACTACGCCCCACCCAACACCTGCCCGATTTGTGTGGAAGAGATGGTGGAGATTCCGCACCGCACGCATTGCTAGATTATGTATATGTTCCATGAGCATTGTCTAGTCAATGGATGCGCTCCAGTCAAAAAACTTGTCTCCTCTGCCGACAAGCCATCGTCATTTAACTTTATGTCAAAGTGATTTAATTTTTTAAAATGCATACGAGGCCAACGTTGGGCGTTTGGGTGTTGACCGCTAGGGCACGCACACTGTCTTCTATTTTTGTTCGAAATGGCTTCTGCAAAGGCACTCAGTTTTTCTTTTGTCATTTTTGCTGGCCCATGTTGGGCATGGGGTGTTTGTTTTTTCATCGGACGCGTCACACATTTAAAAAAAAAAAAATACTGCGTCATGACAGGGCAGCGAGAGTCGAGGCTTGAGGAATCACTCTATTCATTTTGTCGTTTTCCGTTTTCAATTTAATTTTGTTGTTGTTGTTGTTGTAGTTAATTTACGTCGCACCAGAGCTGCACAATGGGCTATTGGCGACGGTCTGAGTCGAGCACTAATTTAATTTTGAAGGGATCACGGTGCTTAGCTATTTTTTCGAGTGACTGTAACAGTTTCTATCCTTTTTTTTTCGTTGCCACCAGGGTTTCTCAAATTAATTTCCTTTGATTTAAATATAAATATCTAATAAGATCTAATTCAGTACTTTCTTGAAGTTGGCAACAGCTCTGATATTAATCTTCATCCGTTTCGTCACTTCCGAATATTTATTGTTTTCTTGTTAAATATTTTCACATGCTGAAATAAAGTTAAATAATTCTGAACAGAATTACAGGTGATCTTCGCTTCTATGTCACGTTGTATTATAAATCTATATGATCCAATATTCCTAATTATTTTTATTTTTTCGAGATTATTGAATTCCCTAATGAACAACATCGCTATGTAAGTATTAATTTATAGAATTGTATAGGGATTTTATTTGTTTTTTATTTAATGCAATTAAAAAGCACAATTTTATGTGTAATAAATTTTATTCTGTTTTTCTACTTGCATAAGAATGTTTCTTATTTTATATTTTGAAGGCGTTTTATTTTTAAAAGATTTATCACACTAAGAGAAATGTAAGACAGAGTTGGCCAAAATTGTAATTGATTACGATTTTCAATTACAGTAATCAATTACTTGTAATAATGATTACAAGATAACATAATTTTGATTGCAGGTGTAATCATGATTACAGCTGTAATCGGTATTACAATAGTTGATTGCAGCTGTAATCGGTATTACAATAGTCGATTACAGTAATCAATTGCTTGTAATCGTATTAACAAATTTTTTATAATTTTGTTTACAGCTGTAATTATGATTACAATAATTGATTACAGTAATCAATTACTTGTAATCTTGATTGCAATTCCCTAAATTTTTATTACCACTCGTTAGTAATCGTTGTTCCAAGTAATCACAACAAAACGATTACGGGTAATTATGATTACAAGTAATCAAAATATAAGATTACACGTAATCGTGATTACAAGTAATTGTGATTACTATAATTAAGGAAAAATTATACCAGTTATTAAAGTTTGTTTTAAAAAGTGTTCTAAAACATATAAAACTTAATCTCTTATTGTTTTTTTTAGAGCAAACAATCTTATTTTAAATTCCTTTATGTTTTTTTTCCATATTTAAAATTAAGCATTTTTTTTGCCTTCTAAAAATTTCTAGGAATTATGCTTTCATTATGTTATATAAAGAAATTTATTTGTTGTGTCAAATATTTGAAAATTATTTTTATTCAAAAAATTTAAAAAGGATATAGAACAATGAAAGCTGAAAAATAATTTAAATATTGTTTGATTTTTATCATTTAACTTGCTTGAATCGTTATCAGTGGTTTTTACACCTAACTTATATACACGTTGTTTATTGTACAGTAGGGAACCGATTATCCGGAACGATCGGGACCATCGCTATTCCGGATAACTGATTTTTCCGGTTTTCTGAATCGCTACAAAAAGCCGTTTTTTTATTGTTTAACCCAACTAAAAAAAAAAAAATGTTTGGAAATAATCTTAAAAAGAAGAAAAAACAATGAAGTAATACACTAATGATTATTTAAAAAAATGATGGTAAGGTAAACATCTTTCAAAAAAGAACGTAAAATCCTGAAATCTTCTGAGGAAAAAAAGTATTTTTTTTGAAAAATGGCGGGACAATTTATCGAATTTCGTTCCGGTTTTTTGGTTTTCCGGTTTTCTGATTTCCGGATAACGGGTTCTGCACTGTATTATACATATATTTAGACATTTGTATTGTACATCTGTACATACGCTCACGTATTTACGATTTATGTATCATTATTCTATGTACATATGTATAAATGCAGTGTATATACGTATGTTCAATGCATGAACATACATTGTACACGAATGTACATCTCTGTACGATATATATATACATCTGTACGATATATGCATGTCAAATGTATGTATGTGTATATGTACTTAAAACCGTACACAAAAGTATTATGCATATTTGGATACATTCATTGAACATAAATATATTGTGTATATATTTACATGCGTTAAACATGCATATAATCAGGGTCGCCAGCCTCCTGGAAAACCTTGAGAACCTGGAATTATCAGGGAATTTTTTTATATTGGAAAAATCAGGGAAATTTGGACAGAAACCTGGAAAAATCAGGGATTTTTTTAAAGAAAAGCTGGAATTTTTTCTTTGATTTTTCTTAATTTCACTAATTTAAATTATTTTCTAATTTTCTTAATTAAAATTATTTTACCAACTGTTATACCCACTTTTAGACGAAAATTTGTTGCCAAACATCAAATTAGTAATACTTCGCTTGCACCAAAATTTGGTTCATTATAACCCTGTCAAACTCCCATGGTTTCTTAAAGAATAGAGAACCTTTCCAGATCACCTCATTCCCAAAAGGTGACCTGGTTAGCACTCTATCCATTGAGTCAAAGATGATAATATAACATTAAAAAAATAATATTTTAAATAAAATACTTTGTAATATTGACACTTTTCTTGTACCCATCCTAAACTTTGCGGGGGAAAAAGCACATTGACCTGGAAATTTTAGGATATTTACCTGGAAAAATCAAGGAAATTTGAAACCTGATTTGAGTGGCCACCCTGATATTGTACATACATATATCTGTATACATATACAGATATATTGTTCATAAATAAATCTTTTATGCATCCATGGAAAATTCATACATCGTACGTGCAAACATGGGATATACATACATTGTACACACATGCATGGGGCATACAGTGCAGAACCTCTTATCCGGAAATCAGAAAACCAGATAACTGGAATGAAATTCGGAACTGGAAATTAATTTTCTTCCATTAAAAAAATTTTTTTTCCTGCAAGATTTTCATTAATAACATATATAAGCCTGTATATAATTTTGATTTCATAATTTATTTCCTTATTTAAGCTTAAGTGTATTATTATTTATAATTTTTTATTGTTTCTAAAACTATTTTAAAATAATTTCTTAGTTTCATTTTATAAACATTAAAAAAACGACATTTTGTAGCGATTCAGAAAACCGGAAAAATCAGTTATCCGGAATCGCGATGGTCCCAATCGTTCCGGATAATCGGTTCTCTACTGTACTTTAATTGGACATACATGTATAGGGCATTCATACATAGGTACATAGAAGCAGGCATAAGATATAAATATATTGTAGGTACATGTATAGGGTGTACATTGTATGTATGTTTGTACAAACAACAAGAACTTGTATATACATGCATACACGAGCATGGATTAACATTTTACATGCACAAGTATTTGCATAAAATGCATACATTTATTGTGTACAAATGTGCATGTCTGTATAATTTGTACATACATTCATAATTATTTGATATATACGTACGTGCATATATTTTATACATACAATGTAGGTGTGTGTATGTAACTAAAATGTCTACACATATGCACTAGATAAATACATGCGTACATACTTTTTTGTAATATTCATTCGAACGTACACTGTATGTAAATGCGTACAAAATGTATCATACGATACATTGTACTCTCTACAGTAAAGTATTATCATATATTGGTATACAATAGTCTTGTAATCCTGCATTTAGATTAATTGTAATCATAATTACATGTAATTGTATAATTTTGATTACTTGTAATCACAATTACAAGTAATTGATTGCAGTAATTGGTTATGTAATAATGATTACAGTTGTAATTAAAATTATGAATGTTTGTAATCATGATTATCAGTAATTGATTACTGTTATTGAAAGATGTAATCGATTACATTTTTGCCCTACTCTGATGTAATAAAACACTATGATTACTTGTAATCTGAATTGCCGGTAATCGTGATTACAAGTAATTTATTACTTAGCAGTAATTAGCTGTAA
The DNA here is from genome assembly GCF_982258835.1 of Parasteatoda tepidariorum. Taxonomy (NCBI): domain Eukaryota; kingdom Metazoa; phylum Arthropoda; class Arachnida; order Araneae; family Theridiidae; genus Parasteatoda; species Parasteatoda tepidariorum. The sequence continues at coordinate 83,862,121 of NC_141765.1, forward strand.
TCAATTACAGTTGTAATCGATACCCAACTCTCATGTAAGATTATATACTATTCCTCTTTGATTTTTAAATTGGAATCGTGTATTTTGGTAAATAATTTATAATGTGTCTATGAAAATAGCATTTAGATTTTATCCCTCACTATCTTTTATAATTTGATGTTAATATTTTTTTATTTATTTTACCCTATATCGGTATTATACTCATAATTTTATATACAAAAGTGGTTCTATGCTATTGAAGAACTTCATTTTACATTGGATCAAATATACTTCTATTTATTTTTTCATGTTATTTTTGGTTTCCTTTTCTTAGTTATACTAATTAAACTATTTAAAACTTTGAAAATCTTTAATTCTTGATTCGAATCTGATTAAAATTTTCGACTGATTTTTGGTAATCACCATCTCCTTCACTTCTGATTTTCTTCACATCTCTATCTGCAGCTCTATTATATTTAAAAGCTGCTGTGATTATAGGCTGATTTATATTTATTTTTATTATAGCCTGAAAAGTAAAGTATCAGATATAAGGGCACCATCACCGCCACCTCAAGAAAATGGGCATAATTCAAATGGACAGGTAAGTATTTTATTAATTGTTAGAGTAATTTTCTTATGAACATTGCATTTAAATACAATTATAATAATTGGATCAATAGTTAAAATTAGTTCTATTGAACCAATTCATTAATCATAAATCAGTTTCTTCAAATTAAAAATTAGATTTAAATTTATACCTGTAGTATCTGATACAAATTATTAAAAAAAAATTAACTTGTAATATTAGAATTTGATTTATTTATTAGATGAATCTGCTCTATTTACTTATTTACCAATTTATATGTAATATGAAAGCTAAAATTTTTTGGATATAGGGTCGTGTCACAGTTTTCAACAAATGTCGTAACAGTGACAATCTTGTCATCTAAAATATTATAAACCTTTTCTTTCCTGTCTCTACTATTTGAAATTTCAAAATAATATTAAATTTGTGTTCATCTTTACAGAATATTTATAAAAACTTCTGCTCCAATCAAAGTTTACACATTTTATGCAAATGACTCCGGTTTCCACTATTTGACGTAATGTTGATAGTTCTTTGAAATTTAAGAGTTTTTCATATAATTGCATTAGAATTATCACATTTTAATTATGCAAGCCTGTGGGTTACCTGGTTATTCATAAAGTAACTCAATACCTGTGATCTAATGCGTATGAATATATTTTGTTCTTTGATATAAAATGTAACTATTTTTGTATCAATATGTATAATAAAAATAAACTATAAATTATATACCATTATCTGAAGTTGCTTAAGCCATCAGGGAATTTTAAGCCATTTTTGCAGACTACTTTTCAGGTGCTAACTTTAGCAACACTGTTACTTTAAATTTTACTCTTTATAAGCCTCATAGCAAAATTTTCTGGGCCAGTCTGCAGTACCGGCTTCATCAAAATGACTTATGAACGAATGTGATTTTAATAAGCTTTGTTCTTACTTCTTACTATTTACCATGCTGCATTGAATTATGAACTAAGTAATGGGGTGGCACACATCCCAAATTAGAACAATAATTAGAAAATAAATAATAATTTGTATGATTTATTTTTTTAAAATTTTATAAAGTTCTTTTAGCAACTAAAGGAAGTACGCAGGGTTCCCGCGGCCTTGAAAAAGCCTTGAAAAGTACTTGAATTTCATTTTGATTTTCAAGGGCCCCTAGAAGTACTTGAAAATGATATTAAATCCTTGAAAATTTCGAAATGACCTTGAAAAGTATCGAAAACTCAGGAAAACAGCCCTATTTCCAGTATTTCTATGTTTAACTTTTTGACGCGCGTAAGTGTGAGAGAATGACTTCCCCGTCTTTCAGATGATGACACGTACTGTTTGATTTTAGGATTTTATGTATGTTTGGCTGATTTTAGGAATTTTAAATATTGGGAACTGCGCCAGATTCTGACAAAATCTCGATTCTTATTTAGGCGATTTTAATATCAATCATCGATCTTCGTATTAGACTTATTTAAAAATTATGTGCTGCAGAGATGAAAGACTTCCACGAAAAAGCGGAAATCCGCTTTTTTTCCCCCAATTTTGAAAATTTCCGACCATGTTCCAAAAACTAAAATTTTTGTGAAGTCCGATTGGAGAAACCCAAGCCGCCCGACCGATAGTCGGATTACCGCGACTTCTGCTATAGAGTGGAAAGGAGTCTAAGCGTTTCGTTACGAGCGCCGATATTTGATTTTTTTTTTTTTTTTTTTTGTTTTGTTTGGCTGATTTTTGGAATTTTAAATGTTTGCTAAAATCGCGATTTTTAATCAGACGATTTTAATATCAATAATCGATTTTCGTATTTAACTTATTTAAAACTTACGTGTCGCAATTTTTTTACGCGATTTAAAAATCGTACTAGCAATTCCTATTCATTCAATTTCAAAATCCAATATCGCGATTTGTATTTAAGCGTTTTTAAAACCCAATATCGCGATTTGTATTCTCGTGAGTTTAAAATCCAACGTCTCGATTCGTATTCACGCATTTTTAAATCCTATTTTGCGATTCGTTATCACGCAGTTGTAATATCAGATATCGTTTTTCGTATTTATACGCACGCTATTTAAAAATTACTCACTGCGATTCGTATTCACTTGATCTAAAAATTATGCATCGTGACTCTTATTTACGCGATTTAAAAATTAAATATCGCAATTTGTATTTTCGTGTCTTTAAAATCCAACAGCGTGATTCGTAATCACGGGATTTCATAAATCCAAAATCGCGATTCATATTCACGCTATTTTAAAATCCAAAAACGCGATTCATATTCACGCGATTTTAAAATCCAATATCGTTATTTGTATTCACGCGATTTTAAAATCTAATATCGTGATTTGTATTTTCGTGTTTTTAAAATCCAAAATCGCGATTCAGATTCATATTCACGCGATTTTAAAATCCAATATCGCGATTAATATTCACGCGATTTTAAAATCTAATATCGTGATTCATATTCACGCGATTTTAAAATCCAAAATCGCGATTCATATTCACGCGATTTTAAAATTCAACAGCACGATTCATATTCACGCAATTTTAAAATCCAAAATCGCGATTCATATTCACCCGATTTTAAAATCCAATTTCGTGATTCATATTCACGCGATTTTGAAATCCAAAATCTCGATTCATATTCATGCGATTTTATAATCCAATATCAAGATTCATATTCACACGATTTTAAAACCCAATATTTCGATTCTTGAAAGAAGTAGAAGTAAGCTTTCTCTTGAATTAGTTACTGCAAAGATGTGATATATTTTTCATTAGTAAGTAATTTAATAGTCGCGCCTTCCTATAATTGCTTAATTTTTTTTAATATATTAGTGGTCAAAATTTTAAAATTATATTTAAGAAAAATTTAAAGTTAACTGTCTAAATGCTTCTGCCACTTTTAATATTGAATAAAAATCTCCCAGCATAGTTAAAAGTTGCTTTTATAAATCTCAGTATCATATAGAGCACTCCCCCTCCCCTCCTCCTAGTGGCCTGCGCTGTAAAAGTTCAGCTTTTTTTTATTTTTGTCCACTTTAATGCCTGGTGTTGCAATTCGTTTTCGCGTGATTCAAAAATCATACTCGCAATTCCCATTAAAGCAATTTAAAAATCTAATATCGCGATTTGTACTTAAGCGTTTTTTTAGCGCAATTAGTTTTTCCGCAAGTTTAAAATCCAATGTCGCTATTCGTATTCACGCATTTTGCGATATCAAACATCGATATTTAAATTTCACTGTCTAAATGCTTCTGCCACTTTAAATATTAAATAAAAGTCTCCCGGCAGAGTTGTTTTTAAATATCTAATTGATATCACAGTATTATATAGAACATTCCCCCCTACCGCGTCTTCTGCCCGAATCTTTGCTTATTCAGACTTTGTATACCTAGCTTAAAATAAGCCTTAATGCAAAATTCAAACCTGACGTTTTTATGCATCATGAATTTTATTCTCGACTTGATGCCAATCACCCTTGTTGTTTTTTTTTGTTGTTTTTTTTATATATACTTAGATCACTTTCCGAAATTAAGAGAGAGCAATGGAAGTCTTATATTTCAGTACTGCTATTATCGACTAACATTTATCGTCAAACCATTTTAGTTTAAAATGTTAAATTTTAGTCTGTCTTTAACTAAAATTTAAGTCCTTGAGAATTTCATAATAAGTCTTAAAAAGTCCTTGAAAAGTACTTGAATTTTATTTTTATAGTAGAGCATGAACCCTGAGTACGTCAATCAAATCATCCACACATATATTTATACAGTTTTAGAATAAGAGGAGAAATAAAAACTCTTAGGGTAGAAATAGAATATATACATATAAAAGTAAAAGTGTATATATACATGTGTGTGTATATATGATAGATATATGTATGATATAAAGAACATATATATGATCATGGGTGCCACTCTTCAGTTCTAGGGACTGAAATCAGTCTTGAGAAAAATCAATAGACTTATAAATTCTATCAATTAAATAAATGTTTCTTTTTTTTTTCATTAGAAATTTTTTAATTTTTTTTTTGTCAAAGTAAAAAAATATTGTATCTTAATGAAAACATATGATATGGTATTGATGTCAGGACTTTAATTTATCTTCTTTTTGTCTGCTTCACTAAATCTCATTGTTTAAAGTCTTGACTGGGATTGACTGAACTTTATCTACTTGTATAGTTAAATTTTGTACTATTAATGAATCTAAGTCTGCTCTAATTTGCTTCCTCCACCATAACCTATTGTCATGCTGGTCAAAGTTAAATCAAGATTATTTTTTTAAAAAAGAAAGAAATTATAGTGCTAGAGCAAAAAATAAGTAATGGTGAAGTAAAAACAGGGATACGAATGGTTTCAGGTTGTTCAGTAATAGTTGTTAAAAAATATACAAGGTTGGCTGTTATTTTCGTTTTGTTTGTTAAAAAAACATAAAATAAAAAATTAGAAAAAATAATCAAATGATTGATTTAATATGTAGGCTAATATCAAGGAAAGGTAAATTTTGGTGTCAGTGAGCTATAAATTTCTAAAAGTTTGGTAAACAACGCTAAACAGTATTATGTGGTCAAAAAATGAGTTCAGACTTGAAATTTTTTTAGAGTGGCACCCCTGTATATGATACCGTGAATGACCAAAATCAAAAGAATGTCGACTTTCACTGGTGAACCATATAGCCGCTTTGGTGAATGTCCAAAATATTTGTTATATCCAATCTGATGTTAATTTATTTGTTGATATTATTATATTTATTCGATATTTTAATATCTGCTGAGAATAAAATAGGAGAAACAAAAGTACCAGTTAGATGCATACAGGGCAGTGGCACTCAAAAGCAATGTATACTCGACATAGAAATAAATAAAGGACATTTTTTTTTTTAATTTCTGGTATCAATATAAAAAAGTGAAAAACATCATTTCACTTTGTTTTCACTTACAATCTTAAACTCAAATGCTTATGTGCGAACATGTAGGCGGCCACAGGCTAAGTTGTCTTAATTCCTAAAGGAAAAATACCACTGCTGTTTTTTGTTGATTACAATCTATCATGCCCTCTATTTTCCATCTTATAGCTAACTATTGAGATCAACATTCAGTGTTATCAGTGAAGTCAAAAGCCATTGCCGTTCATTTCATTGTTTCCTCACATCTTGCGAAACATTTATTTTTATTAATTAACTTGTTTCAGATTTAAGGCAAGTTTATCAGTACTCTAAATATTAAAATATCATAGGAACTATTATGTATTTTTTATTATAGAATATGGTCATTCTGAAACAAAAAGTTTATTAAATATTTGGAATAAAATTTCAGTGTATTAGTTTTGATGAAGTTGGAAAAAAATTCTTTTTTAAACAGACTATAAATAATAACTTTTCAGATATGTATTTACAGGGATCTGTCTAGGTTTTTCTGAGAGGTACCTATTTTGTGAAAATTTAGACATAATTTGTGAAAATTAAAAATTTTATTAAAAAATCAACACAAAAATATGGATTTATCGTTTCTTACAAGACACAAAAATAAAATTTTAAGAAAAAGTATTTTGTGAAAGTTTTACCTAAAGTTGAATTTGTGAAGGTACTGCTAAACGGTAGTAAATTTGGCTTGGACAGATCCCTGATTTAGTTTTGTAAATTTATAACTTAGTTGGTTTTTCTTTTTGCTCTATTTTTCTGTTTTCTCCCTGGTGAAAACCCTACCTTGCTCTTACTAATATGCATGGATTGGAATTAAAAGAACCTTTATAAGGAAAAAATTATTCTTGTTTGATCTGTATAAAAGCATGCTCCGTCTATCAAGTTTTAAGATAACTATTAAAATTTGGGCTCATATTTTCAGAATTATTTTGAAATATTTTAAATGTATTCTCAAGTGTAAAGATATTAGTTGGTAACATGAATTTTATGAAATAAGTATGCCTTTAAGTTAGCATTAAAAATTAAATCTTGATGAATAGATTTATTCAACAAAAAAAATCAATAATACTTTTAATTTTTAATTGATTTAAATAATTTTTTCCAGAAAAAAATCACTTTATTTAAATCTCTGCAGCCCGTATTATGAATATTTCTTTATGAATATTTCTTTATATAATGTCTTTCTTTTAATTGCTATAGAACTGAATGATGGTAAACTAAGAATTTGCCGTATTAGCAATAAATATGTCTGATAAATATAATATTAGTGATATAACAGTTATTTTAATTTATCATTTGCAGCTAGAGTACATTGAATTTTCTGATCCTGAAGATGATGAACACAGACTTCAGTGTCCATATGTATTATGGTTTTCTCATCGACCTGGTGTTAAACAAAATAATGTACAACCATACGATCAGAACTTAAAATTAGTTGGTGGTTTTAATACAGTAAGTTTGTTAATTTTGAGTTACTTTCTTTGAATCTATTAAAATTTGCTTAAAGATAAATTTGTTTTTAGAATAGCCTCAATTTTTATGTTTAAGTTATTTCATAATTATTGCATTTTTTAAATAAACTTAGCTAATGTTTTCATGTTTCTCAATCACAAGGCTACAGTAGCAGCAATGTAGGAAATGCTCAAAAATTTATTCTATGCTTGAACAGCTTAACAGCAAACTAAATATTCACTTACCACATAAATTTAGCCAAAAGTTTTCCTCTAGTTCTTTATAAACATTGCCTTTTAATAAACGCATTTCAAAATTTTTAACTTAAAGTTTGATACTTATTTTTGTCGATCAATAAAGATACTTAACGTTCTGTGTTTTTTGAAATTATTTTAGGTTGAAAGGTTCTGGGGTCTTTATGGGCATTTAATTAGGCCATCAGACATGGCTGTTCATAGTGATTTTCACCTCTTCAAACATGGAATAAAACCAATGTGGGAGGTGAGTAATTTTTTCTATTCATAGAATATTTTGATATTAGTATAGTTTATGTAATACCTTGTAGATTTTCACCGATGTTTCTGTCAGTTGCTTCAGAATTATTAAAATATTCAATAGGTTATGACTAGGGTTAGAAGTTTTTTGCAGTACAAATTAAACATGCAAGAAAAGCACTGTCTTCAAAACATAACTACACTATTTTTTAATAAAATTACAAAGTTAAAAAAAAAATTTTAAATTTAAGCTTTCTTTTAATTTTTTTTATAAAATTGACCTAAGATTCATTTGGTTCAAACATAATACTCAATCTCTAAACTTCAAAATTTAAAATTTTTTTTTTTCAAATTTAAAAAGAAACAAAAAAATTACCTTTAAAACTAAAACTTCAATATTTATTAATGCGGGAAGAATAAATGCTATAAAAATGGATGCTATGAAAATAGGGTTAAGCTCAAATGCCCCGTGGGGTAATTTAAGAAATCCTTGGCTGCCTAGTCAACACACATCATAGATCGATCTTATCGATACTTCTTGGGGGTAATGTCATCTTTCAATCGTCATCAATACAAAATAAAATTCCACTTGTGATGGTGGAATCTAGCTTAAAAAGCTTAGATCTTGATCGTGTTTATAACAAAAACCGTGGATTTTTGAAAAGTCATTTTCTGTGATAAAAGCTAAAGAATCATGGAAAACCCCAGTTTATCATAGAAATCTGGTATTGGAGCCCTTAATCCTGTTGTGCAATTTAAAAATCCCATGAGGTGTTCACATGAATTAATAATCACATGTCATGCTTAAGGGATTTAAAAATTTTTTACATGATCTGTATTTGTGCAATTTAAAAAGTCACACATTGTGATCTGGAATCTTGCAATTTAAGAATCACTTATCGAGATCCACAATTGTGCAATTTGAAGATGAAACATCACGATTAAATTTTAAAATTACACATTGCGATCCGCATTAGTGCAATTTAAAAATCACATCAGGTTTTGTATTCGCATGATTTAAAAATCTTACGTGATCACTTCTTGTGACCCACATTCTTGCAATTTAAAAAATCCATCAACATGATCCTTATTTGTGCCATCCCTATTCCTGCAATTTAAAAAATCTCACATTGGGTTTTGTAACACTTTACTTAAAAGTCAAACAGTTCTATCCTTATTTGCGTACTTAACAATGGATTAACATTATTTAAAAATGTGATTTTTAACATTATTTAAAAATCACACTGCAGTCTACATTCGAAGGGTTTGAAAAATCGCACAACATGCTCTGAACTCATATGATTTAAAAGCCACACATCAATATTTTTAATCCAAATATTTTAAAATCATATGGTGTGCTTTATACAGGGGTAGTTGTATTCCAGGTTTTTCGTATCATCCCTCCATGTTCAGAAACTAGTAGCGAAGCATGTGATTTTTTTCGCAGAATTCTGAGTTTATCAAGACCATTGATTTGCAAACTTCCTCGAATCAGAGCTTATAATCCGACTAAATTTTCACTGCAATTCAAAATTTAGAGTAAGCATTAAGTTCTACAAGAATATAAATTTTAAAACCTTCGGTGAATCGCATTAACGAGTTGTTTTCAAACACGTGACTCTTCTGCAATTATAATTTTTGGTTTGTGGTTCATAGTTTTTAATGTTTGAAACTATGCAGTAATCCTCTAAAATCGATTTTCGTATTTACCTGATAAAAGTTACTCATTGTGAATTGTATTCATATGATTTAAAAATCGTACATTGTGATTCATATTCAAGCGAGTTTATAATCCGATGTCGCTATTCCTATTCACTGGATCTAAAAAATCATTTGTATTTACGTGATTCAAAAATCCAATAATGCAATTTGTATTTTCACACTCGTAAAATCCAATATACCGATTCTAGTAAGAACTAAGTTTTTTCTTAAATTAGTTACTATAAAAGTGGGATATTCCTTATTGATAAGTAATTTAATTATAAAAAAAATTTATTGACTGTGAATAGTATATAAATTGATAACTTATCGAGTTTTCTCATCTTCCTTGCAGTTTTTGTAAAAATAAGCCGCCATCACTTAAACGTAGTGCCTTTTTATTTTTTTCGGAAAAAGATTATTTTCTTCGCCACCTGTTTTAGTTAAAAGTCCATTTTGATTTATTTAGTTACTGATAATTATTTCATTCCTTCATTTTAGAAAGATTTATCTTATGTTGTCTAGTTATATTGTTAAAGTTCCCGTTATACTTGGCCCCAGAGATATTCTCATCTTTTAATTGGCAGAGGTGGTATATTAATGAAATTTTTAGTGATTTTACATCCTTAATATCCTTTTTTTTTTAGTTTACTTTTTTTTAAAGAGAATATACGCACAGACATTGTCTTTTAGCTGGTTTTTAATTATTTTTCGAAAGCTTCTAATTTTTCTGTTATTTTGATAACTGAGAATTCCTTTATGAAATATACACATGAAATAATATAGTAATTTAAAAATTTGGGATCAAAATCAGTTATATAATATTACATATTTTGTTAAATTGAGTTTCCTTTCCTGTGAGGAAGCACCTTGCCCTTTTTAATCCTAAGGAGAACTGTGGAAAAGTTTCCTAAATAGTTTCTTAATAATTAAATAACCATGACTAGAGTGTAACAAGAAATTTTACATTGATAAGGGTATTAGAATAATTTATATGTGAGCATATTATTTATGCACAACCAGTCAAATAGTTTTTTGCATTCTCTAATTTTAAAAAAAATATAAGGATATTTAAAATTTGATTTTTCTGGAACTACTGTACTGATTTGGTTGAAATTTTTATTTTGTCCTGAAGAATTACATTCATTCAAACGATGTAAAAATTTGTAGACCTCAAGATTAAAAGATTTTTCATCCATTATTGAATAAATTTGTTCGTTATATTGCTGTATTTAAGTTTTTTTTCTCTATCTGCAATGTACTTTTATCATTTCAGTATTTTAAGTAAAATTGCATTTTTAATAAATATTGCAGCCACTGTGGCTGGGTTATATTTAACAATTTCTTGTGATTTCTGAATCTTATCTCTCATGTTAAAGGAAATCTTGTATTAATCAGAAGCTTTTTACATGAATAGAAATTTTTTCCCACCCTGAGCATGTGTAGTAAAAATCTAAATGCAGAAAAGACTTCTAAATGCAAAAAAAGTTTCTAATTTTCCAAAAAAGAAATGGATCATTATATTGATTATGTAAATATCATCATTTGTATTATGTTCCTAAATTTGCCTTTTTCTTTCTCATATTTACTTTAACTTAAAAAAGGATTATTTTGTATTCTAAATACAATACATAAACATATTTTTAAATGCTAAGTTCTTCTATACTTTTTAGGATGATGCAAATAAAGATGGAGGTAAGTGGATAGTAAGGCTTAAAAAAGGTCTTGCATCTCGTTGTTGGGAAGATTTGATCTTAGCAATATTAGGTGAACAGTTTTTGGTTGGTGATGAAATATGTGGAGCTGTTGTTTCTATTAGATTTCAGGTAAAAAAAAAAAAAAAATTCTTAAATATATTCCGGTGTATAAGTTGACTTTTCAAACCTTCAAAATTTTATGAAATACAAGGTTATAAAATACGACTTATACACTGGTAATAAAGTTGGACATTTGGTGAATGTGAAATATCAGTGTGTTGCAAACAATGAAATAGGTATCAAAAACTCTGTATCAATATACCTTTATAAATTACCTCTTCCAAGAACTATTTTGAATATGTTATGCAATTTCACATTTTCTCTCATATTTTCTTCAAATATAATTGTTTTTTAGAAGCAATGCTTTAGATTACATTTAGAAAAAATTAAGATTAAGAAAATTAAAATAATTTATTCAATAGTATTACAAAAAATATAGCATGATGAAAACTTTTAAAACATACCATAAAGCTGCGAATTTAAAGATTTCTGAATGTAATCTGTGTTGGATTCATCGGCGTTAGCAGTATTGTCATATGGATTCAGGGATATGGTTTTTTTACCGTTTGCCAGATTTCCAGCTTTATATATATTGTAAAATTTTCTGTATTTTAGTCAGCATTTTGAGAATCTTGCATTTTCTCAATAATGAACCACTTTTCTTATAAAAGCTACTTTTTCTCCTTTTCATATAATGTATCACTGTCATATGACTTCTTTTCACATCACCTTTTTGATAATCCAATAAAATTGATCTTTTACTAGCAGGGTTAATACAGCTGCAACAAAACCTACTTCTTACAGCATTTAGCAACAAAACCAATATGTTTTTTTTTGCGACATATTGCTCCAAACTGGAAAAATATCTAACCAAATACTTTGAATAAGATTTTGTGACTTTACATAATGATTTTTAAGTCACAAATTTTCATTCAATTAGATTTAAAATTTAATAGTGTATGTTACTAATGTAATTTCTATTACACTAAGATGTTTTTGATTACATTCATCGTTTTTTATTTAATAATAAGAATTTTTTTAAGGGAGTTTTTCATTTAACATATCACAGTTAAAAGTGATAATAAAAATAAAAACTGTGCAAAGCAAACTTCAAAGTCATGTTGTTCATTTTGAGGTAAATCAAATAAAAATTAAATCAATTAAAAATTTATATAATCAAGTAAAAATTTTAAAAAGAATTTTTTTAAAGGAGTTTTTCATTTAACATATCACAGCTAAAAGTGATGATATAAAAAAACTGTGTGCAAAGCAAACTTCAATATTAATAGTCATCTTGTTCAAATTGAGGTAAATCAAATAAAAATTTGAAGAAATTATGGGCCACAATAAGCAAATGGATCTGAATATATTTTTAAAACAGAAGCATTTATTTTTAATTATTTTTCTTGAGTTAGTGCTGTGAACAGATTTTAAAAACTTAGGAAAATGTGTAACAATAACTACCAAAGAAGGTAATTATAATAAAAGAAATGAGAAAAAATGTATTTTAAAAGAACGTAATTAAATTTGACTAAACTCATTGTATATCAAGCAGAAAAAGACTACCATATTGACAAAGAGGATTTGATTTTTCCTTGTTTCATATAGCAGCATTACATTATGTTATGGGTAATACCAGTTCATTTGGGTGAAATGTATTTCAAAACTCATAAGGTCATCCTTTTTATAGTAAAATGATAAGAGATCTCCAATTTCAGTGCTTTAACTTTTTTTTGCGTGTGAGAAAATGTTTACTTTCTATTACAGTAAAGAATCAATTATCCGGGACCATCACTATGTCAGATGCTGAATTTCCCATTTTTCTGGCTCAACTAAAAAATGTCATTTACTGATGTTTTATCAGATCCAAATTAAAATGAAAAAGAGTAACACATTTTAAAGTAAGAAAAAAGCGCTCTTAAATTTTTAAAAATGTGGGAGAAAAAAGACATTTTAAAGATTGGAAACATTTACCAGTTTAAATAAGAAAAACAAGTTTAAAACATACAAAATTCAAATATTTATTTTTTTTAAAAATTTCATTCCACTTTTAGCTGATGAAATTCACTTAACACATTTTAACTAATCTTAACAGAAGTAGATGATGAATTTCTACTAATCTATGAATTTCTGAGATCTATCTTTACTACTGAGATCTATCTACTAATCTATGAATATCTGAGATCTATGAATTTCTGTAGATCTATGAATTTCTGTAGATCTATGAATTTTTGAGTTATATAGAAAATAAGAGAAAAGGGGGTAAAAGTCCTCCTGAATCATCCATTTCACAGAAGGGGGTTGGAAAGGATTGAGACAGGTCAGGTAGTTGTAAAATTACGTTGATGAAAATAGCAGGATCATCTTATTCATTTTTGTCACTTCAAAAATGGATAAGGAAATAAAAATAAGGTTTGAACTTGAGTAACAATTCCAATATTGCACAAAAAGTAATTAGTCATAATAATGTATTATCTAAAATTGTAAAACAATAATTTGGCATAATGATTCAAGGATAACAAAAATTGAGAAATTAAAATAGATCTAAAAAAATAAAAGCTAACATATCAATAATCACATAGCAGAAGTTTCAAGTTCCTTTACTCGGGCATCCAATCGAAGAATCTTGAGGATGCACCTAATGACGGTCCAGAAAAAATAATTTTACTTTCAAACGAAATTGTTGTTCATTTTCCAAAATTTAATTCCAGATTCTAAATTTAACAGGATTCAAGTTAAAAAAAAGATTCATTTTTATTGTTCAAAGCATTTCTTAAAAAGAGTAGCAAAACTTTGCTGCATTTTAAATTAAGTGTTACCAATTTTTTTTCTTCTCTTTTTCGAATCACTTAGTTGGTACCAATGATAAAAATTTATTAGTTTAAATTATTTCAATAAATTATAAACTTTAGTCACAGTAGTCCACACAAAGCTTGATTGTTCTTGTATTTTTTCCTCCACAGGCACAGCCAATTATGTTTTGAGTTATTTTTTAAATGATCAAATGCAGCTTAACTATTACTTTATTTTTGAATTAAGAAAAATAGCCATATTTTAATCGTCTTCGTGATCCAATTAATAATTTGTATTTCCATTTCACTTTTTCTTAGTAAAGTATAGGGATATATTTTCCTTTGTTACTTCTTACCGTCTGTTCACTGGTGTAGGTGTGCAATGCATTCTCCCTCCTTCTTGTAAATCGAAGAGAAAACAAAATCAGCTTGCCACTCCTTTATGTTAGATTGATGACAGTTTATCAGAAAACCACAAATTCTTTGGGACACACAGTAGAAAATAAAATTTTTTTCCTTTTCCTGTCCCGTCTCAACCGAAAGATTTTCTAGGTTACGAAAGAAGATAAATAACCCACCGACAATTTCCTCTACTCAACTTCAAGGATGTGTAAAATTTCTGCTTTTTTTTTTCTTCTCTCAATCGTTCTAGTTCGAAATGGCATGAAAACCAAGCAAAATTTTTCTAGATGCCAGATAAATGGTCCTGTACTGTATTTGAATTCTCAAAGGGGTATTATATATGCTTTTTTTTTAAAAAAAATAATGTGTTCTTGTGCCTGTTTATAAGAACTTTTGAATTATATGTAATAGTAGCAAATAAAAATGTCATGATTTGATAGTTATAATGTATGTCTATGGATGATGTGTATATTGAGATTTTAAAATAATAAGTGACAAAAATACTCCATATTCAAACAAATTTTCCTTTAAGGAAACATTAACAATAAGAAAATTAATAATTCATTCAGAATTTTCTTTGCTCATGGAAGTAATATATATTCTCACTGCATATTTTTCCTTTTACACATAACTATTCCTTTATTAATTTCTAGATCTTCCGAATCAGAAGCTGTTAACATGCCTATCAGGGCATATAAAAAATTTGAAATGAATCGAACCCTGATAGGTAGATGATATTTTTGGACCATTTTGTTGATTATCTGTTGATAATTTGGATATAACTGTGTTTAAGTGCATATTTAGTTTTTGTCAGAAGATTAAAAGCTTTTTTTTTTTCAAAAGGAGGATATTATATCTGTGTGGAACCGAAGTGCTCGTGACAATCACACTAATGGCAGAATACGAGATACTCTTAAGAGAGTTTTAAATCTTCCTCCTAACACTGTTATGGAATATAAAACACACAATGACAGTTTGAGGTGAGTATTAATGTTATTTTCTTAGCAATAAAATATCTCAAGTATTACTGTGTGCACATATAGCATTCACTAAATTAGTGAATGTCATTAATTTCTCTGATGTAGATGAAGAAGAAGTTTAGGGGTTCAAACTCCTCTCATTGAATTGGCCAGTTTTTGATTTTCTCTAAGTACTAATTTTAGAAAACATCTTCAAAATAATTTTTGCACTTTTTTAAAACTTAACTTGCTAAAGTGTTAACAACTGGAAGCAGAGTTCCAATTCAATTCCCAGCCTCTCAGAACACACTTGGCCCATTACCTGTGTCAACATTATGAAATGACTTTAACAAAATGCATGGATGTTGTTTTTTTTTCCACTTTTTGATTAAGATTCTCTATAGTGGTTACAAAATGACAATTGAACTTACAATTGTAAGTATTAGTTTTCACTTTGCAAACACTTAATATTTTTAAGAATATTGTTAGAACTTTAAATAATTTATGTAGTGTAATGATCAAATCATTATAAATCAACTGAATTAACTACTATAGTATTATTAAAGTATACATTTTCTTATTTCTTTAAATGTTCAAACAAAAAATCTGTCAGAGTCGAATGATTCAGCAACTTTTAGATTGTGATTATTCGTGTAATGACTGTGGTGTACTGCTTCTGTTCTTTTTTTTTTCTCTTCAACCCTCTCATATCACAAAGCCAACCATCTGGTGCCCTACTAGAGCTCTCTGGGGTAAAGTTTCATCAAGAAATGACATCATGTTAAGTGGGAATTTCATTTTCGGCACCATGAACCTCCTTGAAATGTTTTCCTGCAAAAAAAAACTCAACCGGTTTTTTCTCCAGCTTCTGCACAAAATCGTCATTTTTTGATGGAATAATGATTATTGACAGCACAGATTAATTTCTTAGCTTTTTTCACAACAGACGATAACAAAACTCTTAAAAGAAAATTGTGCCCAAGTAATTTTCAAGACAATAACCGAAAGAGAAATATTTTGTTTCATTAGTACGTGTGAACGAAGATATAATTTTAGAGTTGACTAAGAAATTGCTGTCAACAAAATAAAAATTATAGTTTCAAGTCTCATTATATAATAATTCTTACTATTTCAATGTTACAGGGTATATTCCCTCGCCAATACCTCTTTTTAAAGTCCCAATTATTTATTTTTTTAATTCTTTCTAATCACTTTCTCTCTAATCAATTTCTATCAAATAATTTTTTTTTTTCGATGCTACTTCTTTATACAATGCACAAATGGCAATACATTTAAAAAAAAATTGTAACAGAAATGTATGATAAAGAAGACATATTAATTACAATTAAAGATGTGAATTAGAATAAAAAGGTTTCAAAATACATTTGGCATAAATATTTATTTCTTTTACTAATTTAAAAAATTGTTATTCTCCTTCTTCCATTAAAATATATAGTATAAAAACTGCAAAAGTAGCTCCTTGTAAGTTACTTAAAATGATTTTACTAATCACCTAATTTTTTTTACACAAATCTATGAATTAATGCCATTTCATGTGAACCTGTTTATTTAATTATCTATAAAAAGTCACTTTAAAAATGAAGCAAAGTAATAAGTAAAGTAGTAACTTAAGTCATATT